>NW_009922234.1:28025-41497 GCF_000696875.1 Nestor notabilis | reverse complement strand
GGGGAAGGTGTCCCGGCCCGTGGCAGGGGGTTGGAACTGGATGAGCTTTAAGGTCCCTTCCAACCCAAACCAGTCTGTGACTTACTGGCAAGGTGCCCAGGACAGGCTGCACAGTTCCAGATGTGATCCTGTGTGTAGGTACCAAAGAGAGGTACCTTCTCCTTTGCTCCCCAGAACGTGATGTTAGCAGATCCGCTGCTCCAGCAGCCAGTGCTTGCTGTCTTTCAGAGGCTACTCTCTGACCAGCCTCCAGACCAAAAGCCACATAGCTGTGAGCCTGCGGGCCTTCACCCAGCATGGTCACAGGCTGCTTTCTGGACAAGCAATCTCTGCATGCCTGAGCCTACACCAAGGCTAAAAGTGGGGCAGCCATAAGAGCCAGAACAGGGGACCTCAGAAGTGTGCTGAGGTCACAACTGCTGCCCGTGCTCCTCTTTAAGAGTGGAAAAGATCTGCCCATCCTAACCTGCCTCTGAAGTACCACAGACCCCTGCAAAACAGACCGCATCCTCAGTGTCACACTGCTTCCCTCAAAAGAGCAAGTAGGAAGGAAAGCACTATAAGGCAGAGCTCTCAGAATTTCAGTATTGCAAGAAGGTGCGGACAGGCTGCAGTGAGAGGGTGTGTTTGCTTTCAAACACAAGTAAGCAGAACAGGCTGAAATATACTGCGGGCAGCTGACCTGCTCAGGCAGAGAGAGGAAGGATTAGATGAGCTAATGAGTCTTTCTCAGCTCTGCTCTTATAAAAAGTGCCAGGGGAGCTCTAGCATCGACCCAGAGCAAACAGGACTTTAACGTGCTATCAGAAATCATGCCATCAACAGCAAGGGACTCAGTTTATCAACTCCAGAAGCACCAAGGTTGAGTTCGCCCTGTTGCTGAAACATGTTGATTCACCATATTCTGCTGTATGAAGCAATGATTTCATTTTGTTTGCTTTCACCTCCTGACTGGTCGTGGGCTGTGGCTGGGAAAGGAAGCTCAATTGTTGCTTTAAAATCAGTGACTAAAAGGAGGCTAGGTTAAGATATGTAGAAAAATGGACAGAACAGAGCACGAAAGGGAGGCTCTGCTTTCATCTCTTTCAGTGAAAGGTGAACAAAGAGACAATCAATACAAATGGTGGAAAACTGGTAAAAGAAACACTAAAACTGTATCAAGTTAGTTCACTATTGAAAGATAGCATTGGAACTAACAGCTGAGCAAAATCCAACAAGCAGGAGTTCTTGTATGCTGTTGGGAACAAAACTTCCAGATATTGCTACCAGAGCCTGCAATGCTCCTGGTCCACCATGGCACTGTTAGCAGTTAGTTGCAAGACACTGTTTTCCAGAGCTTCCATGGAGTGTGTTGGAGATGTGTGAAGGAGGGAGGAAGCACTGAGTCTTGCCTGGGACTGGTTCTACAGCCCAGGGGTTGAAGGAGGACAGAGGGGAAGCTCTTTGATCTAGCTGATGCCCTTGTAAATGTTTATGCTTTGCCGAAGGCCTCTGGAGAATCAGTTATGCTGAAGAATGTCCAAGAAAGGCAGACAACAGAAGATTTCCAGAGTCACAGTAGTTGGAGTTTTAAAATAAACCAAAACAAACCAGAAGTTTAGTAGGGTTGCAACGTCCTGTAGTTTGGGGCCCAGGCCAATGCTATGAGCACTGGGAGAGAAGTTCTCCCCCCTGTAGATCTGCTCACTGCCTGCTTGTGCTTGTCCTCTCCTGTCTGTGCCCTTTGAAGAGTCACCATTCAGGGATAACTGGAAAGGCACAGCATGGCTCTGGTCCTATCCCACCCCTCCCTGCCCCTGCCATGCCTCCCTGCCCATGCAGGACACTTACTCATGCAGTCCCCTCCGTACCAGCCAGCTCTGCATGCTGCACAGTAGATCCCTTTGATATAGAAGTCATCGAGCGTCCCTCCCCACGAGCCATTGCGGCAGGACTTGCAGTTCTCAAAAATGGTGCAGCCTGAAAGGGAAGCCACAGTGTTAGATGCCAAGGTGGATTGTCCTGCGGGAAGAGGAGCAGCCTCTCCCTCTTGTCCGCAGAGAATGCTGGCTATGTTAATGACTGCTGTGGTGCTGACAGCTTCCCCACTGTGATCCGTACCCAGCCTCCACCTCCAAACCCTAGGCAGCTCAGACTCTGAGATTTGGAACCAAATTCCCAGTCTGACTTGCCGAAACATCTAAATCTCATTGCTCCGACTGTAAATGTCTCTCTCAGAAGTCTGAATGTGGCTGCTGGTGCCCATGGGCACCATGGGCTGGGTCCAAGTGATTCCGATGTCTTCTAACCTGGTCCTGTCTCCTCCTGCTCTCACCTTTCACTTCACCCTTTCCACTTTGGTAGCCAGACTTCCAAGTCATAGAGCCATAGACTGGTTTGGACCTTAAAGATCATCTAATTCCAACCCCCTGCCACGGGCAGACTGTTGTAAGGTGTCCCCTGAGCCTTCTCTTCTCCAGGCTGAACAAGCCGAACCCTCTGGTCATCTCTCCCTTCTTGCTTCGGGCATACAAACCATCCCAGAGCACTTACAAAATGCTTCTGGTGGGAAGCCAGTGGCAGCATCACTGTTTGGCAGCTCCCCAGTCTGCCCAGGACACCCAGAGGATAACACTGCCAGTGGAAAGTGTGGTAGTTTTTTTCTGGCAACAACACTACCTGCTGCACAGGACCTTGCCAAGTGTCCTGCTGCTGTCAGCGGAGTAGCAGACGAGGCTCCTGAGGAGATCTGGGGCAATTCCATGCCCCAGTGAGATGTGCCTGCCCTTGCCACTCCCCTAGCAAGCAGCTACTGTTATGTGCTGATGCGTTGGCCAAAGTTCCAGTGCAAATGGAATGTGGCCCTAAACATACCTGGGTGGATTAAGCAGGAGTCACACTCGTTGTCCTCATTCCTGCAGCAGGGAATGGTGTAGCCCACTCTCTCCTTCTGTCCTGGGCAGATGCACTCGATTTGGTCATATTCGCAGCACTCCCGACACATGATATTCCACTCAGCGCCTGGGCAGTTTTCATTGATTACTGTGTACTCTGATAGCGGGGAACAGAGAAAGGAACACAAGGAGATAATCCACTATGTGCCACGGATTGACAGGATCAGAGACAGACTGCCACAGAGTGCAGATCCCATTTCTCCACCAGCGCACTAAGCTCTATAAAGTGAGCTCTAATGAGTGCATGGTGCTGTCAGCATGTCTCCTCACCAGCTGACAGGCCTGATGACTATTTTCATGGAGTTTGGTGGCAGGAAGAGAGAAAGCAGACTAGAAAGATGTGGCATGAAGAAAACATAATGAGACTGTCTCTTTCTTCTGTTTCCCTCTTCTCTTCCCTTTTTCCTTTTTCCCTTTTTTTTATTCATTGTGGTTAGGTAACATCCTTTTTCCTGTTGTTTTAAACTCTGAATAATGGGCCTTCCTTGTTATTGCAACAAGCCATACGTATCTAAGGTATAGCATGTCCAACTGTGCCTGTACATGGCTCCCTTCTCACACAGATGTTTTGATCCTCTGAGGGCTGGAGCACCTCTGCTCTGGAGACAGGCTGAGAGAGCTGGGCTTTGTCAGCCTGGAGAAGAGGAGGCTTCGGGGAGACCTTAGAGCAGCTTCCAGGGCCTAAAGGGACTGACAAGGAATCTGGAGAGGGGCTTTTGACAAGGGCCTGTAGTGACAGGACAAGGGGGAATGGCTTTAAACTGACAGAGGGGAGATTGAGATATTAGGAAGAAGCTCTTCCCTGTGAGGGTGCTGAGGCTCTGGCACAGGGTGCCCAGAGAAGCTGTGGCTGCCCCATCCCTGACAGTGTTCAAGGCCAGGGTGGACACAGGGGCTTTGGGGCACCCGTGTCCCTGCCCATGGCAGGGGGTTGGAACTGGGTGAGCTTTAAGGTCCCTTCCGACCCAAACCATTCTGTGGTGCTATGATATGCATATGTATTTTCACATGTAGAGCTTGTGTATACAATAAGGTCAAAAACCAGATGTCACTTGGTGAAACAAATGGGTGTATTTGTAGTGTAGGTGCGTTGAATTAACTTGGCCCTTAAAGAATTGTAAAAATAAATTTACTGCCACCTAGAAATGCTGTTTGATCACTTCTTGCCCTTGTAGCAACTGGAACAATAAAAATACACTGTCTTTGATTTACCGTCAATTTTTCAGCAACATATACAGCCTTGACAAGGAAATTTGTGGATTTGAGATTTTTTTAAGTGATGCTCTGTAGGATTTTCTTCATAGAAATCATTAAATCAATTATTCTGAAGTTTTGTAGAAGCTATTTTTTTAAAGAAATTAGTGTGAAAACTCTGCACCTCCTTCATAATGGCAGGATCCTTTTTGTTTTGCATAAATACGTCTAGGCTACTGAACAAAAGGCAAAGGAAGCCTTTCCCTCTGAAATTTAAGAGGGAAATGCACAGAGCCACTAGTGTGTGTAACAAATGTTTGTTTCTGTTGCTGTGCTCAGCCTGGTCTCCAGGGAGGAAGAGGCATAACCCCGCTCCCCATGCCCACACTTGGCCGTTATTATCATAAACCAGAAGAGAATGAGGCAGGCAAGAGTGAGTGGAGATTTATTGACAGAGTAGAATTCTGGAAGGCAGGCCTTGGCCAAATGTGGCAGAGATAATTGTGGGGTGCTTTGTGGCCCTGGCTTTGATAATCCTCCAAAGCAGGCAGCCTGGCTCACAGGCAGTGGCTCTGTCTCCTAGCATCAAACACAGTCCAGAAAGTGGCTTGACCTTTCTTTGGGAGAAGCAGGAAGAAGCTGCTTGACAACCCATGCAAAATATTTAGCTGAAAAGAACAAACAAGTCTCTGGACAGTCAAATAAACAGTGGGTTAATTTATGGGATTTTAAGGATGGAAGAAAAGCTCAGTAAATCCAGGCATAAACAGCACACATGGAAGCAGCTCAAGACCACAAAACGAAGCAAAAAATGGCTGTGTTGGGAAAGCACATGAACCTCCAGGGCAGGTGTCAGAGGGAAGACCTGCTTGGCTTGAGCATAAACGCAGTGTTTCACCTAATGCTTCAAGCCCAGTCCGAGGGACAAGTGGGATGGGAGATAAGCACTGAGGCATACGCAGGGTTGCTGGTCGTTCTCATGTGTTTCCAGGTTCAGATGGCAACACATTCATGCTTTTTGCTGACATGTGTGTTCTAGTGAGGCCGCCAAGTCCCTATAGCACATTTCAGAGGCTAAGGCTGTCAGCAGTGGATTCTGTAAAGCAGAAGGAAGGGATCGGATTCCATGGATGGACCACTCAGTGGATAAGGAGTCGGCTGGATGGTAACAGAGAATTTCCGTCAGTGGCTCAGCATCCAAGTGGAGACCAATGACAGTGGTGTCCTTGGGGGTCACCAGTTGGGACCAGTGCTGCTCAACGTCTTGCTCAGTGACAAAGATGTTGAGCAGCCTGGAAAAGCCAACTGTGAAAACCCAGAAACATGTGACAGGACAAGGGGGAATGGCTTTAACCTGACAGAGGGGAGATTGAGATGAGACATTAGGAAGAAGTTCTTCCCTGTGAGGGTGCTGAGGCGCTGGCACAGGGTGCCCAGAGAAGCTGTGGCTGCCCCATCCCTGGCAGTGTTCAAGGCCAGGTTGGACACAGGGGCTTGGAGCAACCTGCTCTAGTGGAAGGTGTCCCTGCCCGGGGCAGGGGGTTGGAACTGGGTGAGCTTTAAGGTCCCTTCCAACCCAAACCATTCTATGATTCTATAATGTTCCCAGTCAAAGTCTGAGGGCTGAGTTAGAGTAATGGCAGTTCCTCACAGTAATGATGCCACTTCCCCTTCTCCCTGGTGCTGAGCCGTGGCTTTGGAGGAGCCAAAGGCTCCTTACTCTAGGGAGCCGTCCCTGCTAACATCTGAGCCCTGAGCTTCCTCCATGAAAACCTGAGGGTGAGCACTGAACCACAGCCTCTGTACCATGAACCCACAGAATCCAGTGAAGGGAAGGAGTGGAAGGAGGTTACTCTTTGTGCTGCAATAGCTTGAAGGGTGAACAGTTTTAACCTGCTGGACTACCGAGCTTCTACTGTCACTCACTTTCTTTACAAAGTTGCAGCAAATCCAGCTCTGATCTGACTTGCCAGGTTCACACACATTCCTCACTTTCTCTGGCCCAGAATTCCCTCTTTTCACTTCTTATTTTTGCTTCACCTTTTCAAAACATGCCAGCTTCCTTGGCCAAGATGTGCTTGAGCAGCCTGGTCTTCTGCAGAGGAGCTTGAGCACTTAGCAATGTGGTCATCATCTCCCTGACACAAGCGTGTCTGGTTTTCCTATCATCCCTCATGGCTGGGCACACATAAGACTCAGTCATCTCTGTCCTCTCTAAGCCTTAACTACTATCTTGTTCCAAACTGCAGGACTTTGGAAAAGGTTGTAAGAACTACACAAGAAATTCTTTTACTAGTACTTGGAAGGGTCATGATGGAGGTTTGACAGAAATATTGTTTGAAACTGAGTGGAAATGCAGCCTTCCAAATGGGCAGTTTTTACTGCACCATTCCGAAAAGCCCAAAGTCTCCTTGCAGGGTAAGTGAAGGCTCCATTAGTACTCACCCTGAAGTCTGGAGATATATTGCTTATTCTTATGCCAATAAGTTCAAACAGGATGCCCAAGTAATAATAACAAAAAAAAAGCTGCAAGAATAAGACCATCTTAAACACTGGTTCTATTCAACACAAGGTCTGCTGGATAGGATAGTGATGAATCCTGTGGGATATACAGTAAGCCCAGTCAAGTCTCCCATTCAGAGGAAAAGCAGAGACCTATCAGGGATGGAAAAAACTCTGATCATCAAATCAAGCTATGTCTTAGAGCTCAGGGATGAAGAACTGCTAAAAGCCAAGCTGAATTTGACCTTGCAAAGGAAATTAAAGTAATGGCAAAAAGTTCTTCAGGCATTTGAAGAATAAAGAAATAAGGAAAGAGGAAGAGAAACTCCTGTGGGATGGGGGTGTGGATGAAATATAAGTCCATGGGTGGAGAATGTAGTGAGTTACTAGCTTTGATCTTCAGGGAGGTTGTTTACGGGGAACAAGGGTTTCAGGCTGTGGAAACAAATAGTGTGATGTACATATTAGTGAGCTTCTAACCAACTGCAGTTTGCACCATGGGATATTCAAGTAAACCAGTTTTGGTTTATCTTACTAGGTCTGGCTTAACACTTTAGTGATTCACTAACAGAATTGCTGCCTGAGAGGTGGGTCAGGCGGCTCATCAGAGTAAAACTGCAACTTCAGCAAACTTGTCTTTTGCCATGGCAAATTTGTCAGTCATAGACACCTTGCTAGGCAGTAAGGGGATTTCTGTTCCAGAAGACTGAGAGCTGGGAAAATGATATGACTAAGAACTGAGCTGAACTGAAGCAAGCCCAATTACACCAATTAACTCTTGTATCTTCCACGTCTTTGGAAGAATGACTTTTTTAGGCTGCAATCACTTTAAGCTGATATAAGCCCATGCTGCTGCTGAGATGGGATGCTTTCCTCCCTTCTCTTCCTGACTTTCCGTCTTCCCATTCCCATTCCTTATCTTTATGCTGGCATAAGCTGCTATGTGGTGAGATCAGACGACCAATCCAGCAGAAAACCAGTTTGCCATCTCCATCCATCCCTGGTGGGGAGGGGAAGAGGGAAGAAAGGTTTACAGCCTAAATGTTCTCTACAGTCCTCCAAAAGAGAGAGCGTCTTAGGACCCTGCTGGGTATAAGTATTTATCAGCAGTCCTGAAAGATGGAAGAAAGTGCTTGATACGGACATCCATGTCTTGGTCTGAACTGACGGAACTTCTCATCCTACAAGTCCATTCTCTTATCCTGAAAAGATGAATTCTCGTTTCATGCCTCAATTTATCCGTCAGCACATTGGTAAAATGCTACTTAGGCTCCAAGAAATATTATTTTAAATTGCTTTGAAAAGTGCCATATGAATTAAGAGCATATTGTAAATAAGAGCAGATACAAACGGATACATCTCTAAAATTGGGAACTGGAAGTCATCCATAGAGGATGGCTTTTGCAAAGTGGTTATTCAACCAGTTCGTGTTCCATGAGAGAACAGGCCCCTTTTCTTTGTCCTGGGTTCAGCTCCAGCAGTCATTTTTTCTCCTTCTCAGTAGCTGGTGCAGGGCTGTGTTTTTGACTTTCAGCCTGGGAACAACACTGATAACACCGATGTTTTTGGTTGTTGCTCAGTAATGTTTACTCTGAGCAAGGACTTTCTCAGTCTCATGCTCTGACAGGGAGGAGGGGAAGCCAGGAGGAAGCAGAGACAGGACACCTGACCCAAACTGGCCAAAGGGGTATTCCATACCACAGCACGTCATGGCCAGGATAGAAACTGGGGAGAGTTACCCGGAAGGCCCAGATCGCTGCTCGGGTCGGGCTGGGTATCGGTCGGCGGGTGGTGAGCGGTTGTGTCCTCTCCCCTTGTTATTCCTCTTATCATTATTATTGGTAGCAGCAGTGGTTTGTATTATACCTTAGTTACTGGAGAGCTGTTATCTCAACCCGTGGGAGTTACATGCCTCCGATTCTCCTCCCCATCCCTCCGGGAGCGGGGGGGGGAAAAAGCAGGGGGAGTGAGCGAGCGGCTGCGTGGTTCCAAGTTACTGGCTGGGCTTGAACCATGACATTCTTTGATTACATTTTAATTTTTCAGCATGATGCTCAAAACCAATTACTGTCTTCTGCAGAAGAAATGAACATTTAAGTTTGCAGGAGCACTTTCTTAAGGCTTTTATTAGGGAATGTTTGGCCATGTAATGATTGTGAAATAAAGCTTTCTTATTTAAAAGACAAAATAGCTCCAATAGAGGTGAAACCAAGGTGAAACAGGTAACATTTTCTTATTTTTATTTTTTTCACATTTTTATTCCTGTTTTATAGAATCACAGAATCACAAAATGGTTTGGGTTGGAAGGGACATTAAAGCTCACCCAGTTCCAACCCCCTGCCGTGGGCAGGGACACTTTCCACTAGACCAGGTTGCTCCAAGCCCCTGTGTCCAACCTGGCCTTGAACACTGCCAGGGATGGGGCAGCCACAGCTTCTCTGGGCAACCTGTGCCAGCGCCTCACCAACCTCATCTCTACTGTCACTGCACAGACGTGCAAGCTGGGCCCAACTCCATAGGTATGATGCCTATGGACATTAACAGCAAGAAGAGCTCTGAGCACACAGGAGATAGAGAACTTGCCAGCTGGAAATGAGAAACGTTGGGTGAAACTGTGGCTCCACTGTGACGAATAGCAAAACTCTCCATTTGATTTAAGTAAGGCCAAGAATAGACCTTGGAAAGGAAGAGAGATATTCCCTGTAAGAGATTTTTATTGGGGCTCTTTGAAAACAGTGTACCCCAAACCATAAATAATGAAGGAAAGTGCAGGTTTTATTCTTAATCTCTTTTTGCCTCAGATAACCTATTGTTCAAAATGATGCCTGGTTTCCTAATACATGTGGTAGAATGGTGAAAGAGATAATGCTGTCTCTAAAAACAGTTGTTTCTCGTTAGAAATTATGTACTTGTTACTCTTTTTAGCAGCTGGGCTAATAAAAAGGGGAGATAAAATACATCCCTGTTTTAGTTTTACTCACTGTGTTTACCTTATGGGTCACAGACCTTCATTGAAAAATCAGACTGCATCTCCTATAGAGTCAGTGGGCATCACGTGCTGGCCGTTGGTTCATGCTTTCACACAGCAGTGAGAGTAGGGAAAAGAAAGGATTTCTATTTTGAAAAAATCAAAGCCAGTGGGTGAACCAGAGGGCAATCATAGAATCATAGAATGGTTAGGGTTGGAGGGACCGTAAAGGTCATCTAGTAAATCTAGTTTGCTAAGCTGCATTTGTCCTCTTAATAAGTGTGCGTTAACTTGACAGTCTTTTTTAAGTTCCAATTGTGTTCAAAGCAGACTAAACTACTGAAGTATATTCTCCTTAGGAAAAGCACTGAACACCTGCCCAGTGTATGTACAACTGTGTTCTGCTGGATGACACCACCTGTCCTAAGCTCTGCCTTTTTAACAATTCAGATCCTGTTTCACATAGAAAAAAAGGAGAATACACATTCTGGTTTGGTTCAGGAATTGGGGTCTGCATAATGTTTTCAAATAGTACAGTCTCTATTCCAGGTTTCCTGTCATATGGTGTTTAGTAGATATACATTCAGATATAAATAGTCCTGATGGTGTTCCTGATAGGCCATACGTTTGCTTCATTTTGCTCTTGCAGTAATGCCCTTTCTACCTTTGTAAGCTTCTACTCTGAACTAGGCTACGACAAACAAACTGTAAACTCCCAGCACTTCTCCAAGGAGAGAAGAATTGTTAGCTCAATAAAAAAATTATGTTTGAGGTCTCCATCAGGTCCTTAACAGGAGTCCCTATGTGACTTCCAGAGCTTGTATCTCTCTCCACACTGCCTTGTTTTGCTTTGTCTAAAGGGAAAGCCAAATAAAAATTGTGGTTCCTATTTGTGAGATCCAGACTTTGCCCATCTAAGCACTATAATGGTGGGTTAATGCAAAAACTGCATGAACACAAATAGCTCTTGGGTTTTCTGTGTCCAGTCTTAACTGAAAACAGGACTGTCAATTCAGTCTTTTTCCATGTTAAAGCCTCTGTAATTGCACTACCCCTCAGCCAGCATCGCCCCAGTTGTGATGCCTAACCAGCTGTGTCATTCCCCCCATTTTCCTCTTTCAATAACCTGCATGTCCTGCAGCCCCTCCTCTTGCCTGGTCTACCCACTGCTCCAGAGATGACTGGCAATTGGCTCTCAAATAAGATGCTTGTTCCAATTGGAAATTTCCCGTTCCCTTTCTATCTACATTTCAGCAGCCCTTGTTCCACGAAGGTAAGCTGTAATATGCAAAATACAGCCATACTCCACAACTCCTGAGTCAAAACTTTGCTCCTTTACCCATTTTCTTGTACCAAGCCCTCATATCCCCTCTTTTCCATTTAGAATCATAGACCAGTTTGGGTTGGAAGGGACCTTTATGCTCATCTAGTTCCAACACCCTGCCATGAGCAGGAACACCTTTACTGTATCTTTTCTGTCATAGTTGGATTTAAATCACTGGCCACCTGTGCCACTAGCCAGGATGTTTTTCACACCTAAAGTGACCCGAAGAAGTCTGCCTCCCCCTTCCTCAGTTTTGTCTCTCTCAGTTGGCATTTGTGATTTTATTATTGGCACTGGCTTCATCCAAGAAGGGCCACAACAGGCTAAAAGAGCCAGGGTAAAGGCTAAAACTCAGAGGCTGCCTCATTACCCTTCAGACCTTGATTTCCTTCTGGGATAAAGGAGCTTATTCTGGCCACAGAATTTGTACTAGTGGGATCAGGAAGAGATCTTGTGCTGCAAGACAAGGAACAGGAACAGGTAATGAATGACTTAGTGACAGCACTGATGAAGTTAAGAGAGCCCAGCCTTTGCTAATGGGGTCTGGGGGACACAGCTAGGCTTCTGCAATAGGGGAGAATATTTGGGAATCTGTGGAGAAGCAGCAGCTGCTGTATTGAAATTCATGACTACATAACATGAGAATGTGCTTGTGTTATAAACATGGAGGAGTGGTGCTGGACCTGTCTTGAGTTCTTGCTTGCTGTAGTGGTGTGAGACCCAGAGCATGTTGGCAGTTTACTTGCGGTTAATGCTGCCCAGATAGAAATAGTCCACACAGACAGGAGCAAAACCTCTGAGCCTCCATCTCAAACTTTACTCCTTGCAGGGTTGTGTAGTCCAGCCCTAACCAAGGACTGCAGATGTCCCCATCTGTCCCCAGTGACAGCTTGCCTCCCTGCCCTATGGCCTCCCTCCCCATTTGCACCATGTCCCTGGCCTTGCAGGACAGAGAGGGGCATCCACATCCCCAAGGGAGCTCATGCTGCTGGAAGCACTGGCAAGGCTCTGTGGTGGTGAGGGCTCCTGCTGGGCCAGTGGAGACCCAAATGCTGGCCACCAGAGGCTTGCAAGGAGCCCTGGGAGCCCCTTGAGATGGCCTTGGGTATGAGAGTGAGTAACACCAGCTTTTTTTCCGAAGTAAAAAGCAAGTCTCTTTCGCTTTGTCCATGCTAGGAACCTAAACATGTGAACTGAAGTAACCCATTTGCTAAGATTGAATGCATCTGGATGCGTCTGAGTGCATCTGGCCTCCACTTCTCTAGACAGAGGCTGGAGGGGGAGGGGAAGAGAGGTTGGGAAGGGTTTAGATAGGCAGAAACAAACACACATATATTTTTAAGGAAATATGAGTCACTTGCACTTCAAGTTTATTCCAAAAATCAACTCCCAGACCTTCTCGACTCCTGCCCCTAACTCTTTAGGCAGGCCCTGTGCAACTGGGTGTGATAAATAGGGATAAAAATTGGATACATCTGTGGGGAGGAGGCAAAATGCTCTTTTCCAACCTGCCCTGACATGCTAAGGCCACCACGGCACTATTGAATTGCTCCCCTGCCTCTGAGTGCCTCTCCCACTGCTGCTGGAGGGGAGCTCCTGGCCCCCTCCTCTTGTTGCCAGCTATGGGCAAGTGCCCACTCCCCAGCAGCAGGGCAGGGGAGGCACAGCCAGAAAGGAGACGGGGCGGGAGGGACGGCTGGCTCTCGTCCGTGTGCCCCACGGGCCCTTCTCGCACTGCTCCTGGAGTGTGACGAGCTGGTGTCGGGGAACCACCATCCTCCCTCCCGAGCGTGGAGCCCCACAGCCCTCATCTGCTTGCCCTCCACTGTCCTGCCTCCCCTCGTCACCAGCAGCTCAGTGCCTGCCCACCCAGCAGACCAGCTTCTCACCATGACTGAGACAGGCTGCTCTGGCAGCAGGAGAGACCTGCTGCCCACCTCGCTGCCTGGGGCTGCTCTGCCGCTATCTCTGTGCCGCTCCAGCGTGTGCCATGGAGCCACCTCTGCTGCCCACTGGGCAAGGTGGCACGGGGACGAGGGACGGACCGCTGCAGGGTCACGGCAGTGCGTGTGGAATGGAGGTGTGGAGAAGCTCTCTGTGCTCGTGCCCCAGGGGAAATGTTGGCAGGAGGTCAGGCTGCAGGCACCGGTGGGCAGACATCCCTGGTCACCTCCACCGTAGCCTCCAAGGCAATGGCAGAGCATGGCTGACCCTCTGCTGCAGCCCCAGGCGAGGCAGGCTCTGAAGCACCATCCTTGACACAGATGGTTGATCCCAATCGCAGTGCCTGCGTACCTGACAGCTCCCCCAGTAACAGGCACTTACCTTGCCAGGAGCGCCGTGGTCTGCAGCAGCTTGAAGGGTGGGTGATGTGAGGGCACCTCACCTCTCGGTCCTTAGGGCTGCAGTTCCTGGGGGAGCAGCTGGCAGTGCCAACAACGAGGTGCTGCCAGCAGCTCCGGCCACTTCCACGTGTAAATAACAACAGCAAATCTGCGCTCAACAGGAACTGCTTTTTGCTTAACCTTATCAAGAAGAAACCATACATGCT
>NW_009922234.1:11338-28007 GCF_000696875.1 Nestor notabilis | reverse complement strand
CAGAAATCGGGGTGAGGCTTGAATATGAAAAAGATCATTCTGCTTTAACGAGGCTTCCTCTTCGAAAGAATAATATTGGCAGGACTAAAGCCCAGATCGGAAACAATGTGTGGCTTTTGTTTTCTTTTTTTCCTTCACTTTTTTCCTCTCTTGCCTTCATTGTCGGTGTTAGGGCTGGAGAGGAAAGTCTCCGTCTTGCCAAACTAAACAAATTACACTTTACAATTCAGAGACTTAAATGCCTCTTTTTATCATCATTTCCTTAGCTCAGCATTGAGAAAATAAAGCAGTAGTAAGCAGAGTGATTGCATACCCTTTTCCTGATGGCCATTAGCAAACAAATGCAGCCAGTTGTTTCTCTTTAAGTCTATTAAGTTTGCCTGGAAATCATCCCTGGACAAACCTCCCCCACACACACGCTCCATGCTGGCAACAAAAAAAATAAATACAGCAGAGCCCCTTCTTTCTGTTATTACCATCCCTGCAGATGTCCCTACTTCCCATGACAGCACATGAGATCAAACCTCTCTGAAGGAAAGGGACTCATTTGGCTGTGCCGGGAACGTACACGCTCACTTACGGTACCTCTTGGCAAGCAGGAGATGAGCAGGAGCTGGAGGAGAGTGAGTCCTACATGTGTCCAGGGGGCTTGCTCCATAGTGCCCGGGCCAGTGCAGCGGGGTGACTGCTCGGGAAGGCAAAGCAGGCAAACAGCTTTTACCGGGACCTCACCAGCTCCGGGCTGCGAGGGATCTCGGGTTTCAGACCTCAGCTCTCTCCCATCCTCACCAGAGGGGAACTACCTTCAAGAGACTTCTCAGGCATCCAGAAGCACGACGTCACCCCAAACCTCTCCAACTGCTGCCTTAACCCTTTCTGGACTCTGGCAGCCAATCTCTTTCGTGATGGGTTTATTGACTCTGAGGTAGCAATTTTCGTTTTGGAAAGAAAGACATTTCAAAGGGGGAGGAAACAGAAATGTGAGTATCTATTTACGTGAGTCATCCCAGTTGCTGTGGGTGAGCTGAAGTTATGGACATCTCCAGAGGGAGGCACTTTGTATATCCCCCTCCTTGGGCTTGCAGGGGTTGATGCATCCTGGGGTGCTGCCCCTGACGTGGGGTGGGTGCAGATTGGGGCTCCAGTGACCAGGCAGCCTGGCCAAGTGACATATTCCACTTTACGATGTGCTTAAAATAGCTGTGTATTTTTATGGTGGGGCAGATGAATGAATGAGGCTCACTAAAAGTTCACTCCACAGTGGATAAAACCACAAAACACAAAAGGAATCACTTGGCGTATGCGGGCTTGAGCTAGTCAAAACCTTTTTACAGAGTACATTTCTGCCAGGAAATGCAGTTTTGGCAAAATTGAAATGTTTGGTCAGAACATGTTGATATTGAGGAAATGTTCAATCCAAACAAAGGATGTGCTATTTAATTTGGATTTTATCTTTGTGTCGTATTATTTTCTGCCTTTTCCATTAGCACGTGCTACTGATATTATCTGGTCTCCAGCCTATAATTCATAGCAGTATACTTTCTTTTATCTAATATATTTCTTGCACAGTTTTTCAGTCCCATCCAAAGGACATATTTCATAACTCTAAATCCAACTTTTTCGATGTCATTTCTGTTGCAAGTTTTCAAAACGTACATATATTATGAGAGGGAAAATTTGAAATATTGGCATTTGCTTTGGAGTAGAGACTCAAGTATCTCAAAAAGTTTTAGCAAATACCTACAGCTGTTTGTAAAGCTCTTAGGCATGTTGAGCAACCTCAAAAATTTGAGAGCAGTAGCCAGTGGAAACCTTGAGTAGTTTACTGCAGTGGAAAATCCATTACAGTTTCAGGTGGTCTTTCATGGGGTGAATTCCTCTATCCAGGCCTCTGTCTAGGTTATGCTTGACTAGTGTTTGTTCACCTTCGGTATAAAACAATACTAGTGTATTCATGATTGTCTTTTTTCTCCAAATCCCTTAATACTAATGTATTGAAAATAGTAATGTAAGAAGACCTGAGAGAGATGCCAAGTTTGTAGCCATTACGGCACATAGTGCTACTCAGAACATGTCAATGTGACTTGACACTTGGAGGACGTTCTGCACTTAGCTGCCATTTGACTTTCTGCATGGCTCCCAACAGTGGAACCGATGCTGTTCCCTAATTCCAAGTTTGGGTTCCTTTAACAAGCCTTTCAGTGTCAGGAATAAAAAAACAAACAAAAAAACCCCAAACCTGAAGCCCCACCAAACCAGATGAAAGCAGTGAAAACAGGGAGCCCTTACTTCTTCACGAAGAAACACAAAACTATTTCAAGGCCAGGCTGGACACAGGGGCTTGGAGCAACCTGGTTCTAGTGGAAGGTGTCCCTGCAGGTGCCACGGGGTTGGAATTGGAGCTTTAAGGTCCTTTCCAACCCAAACCATTCCGTGATTCTATGATTCTAATGTCTGTGGAATCATGATTAGTGTATTTCTTAGCCCTTCTTTTTAGTAAGCAACTGAATTATTTAACCTAGTAAGTCCTTTTAGGACTGTAAGTGGCTTACAGATATCTGAGGCTTAGATGTCTCTGAGAGGGAGTCTCATGAGGACATAAGACAAAATCTGGTTTTGGTGTGTGATGTGAAGGGAAATCCCAGAGCACTAAATGAGGCTGGACACAGGGAAAGACAGTGTTAAGGCCAGACACAGAGGACCTAACACTTGGGTTTCTCATAAAGGCCAGAACCACTTGGGAAAACATACCCGCAAGGGCCATGACTGTTTGTTTCTTTGAGCCAGTTCCTGTGGCAAGATGTTCAACGCGGTAGAAAAAGAGCAGCTGAAGCTGTGTCTTGGTCCTGTGGAAGGAGCAGCCCTGCAGGGACACCTTCTGCTTTACTGTGGAAAAGTGGCCTTTCTGCTTGATGGGTGAGTGGGCTAAAGGGGAAAGCTGGTAGATCTATGACAGCTTTTTGTTTTTCCTGTCTCTGAGGACAGGTAATTATGCTACCAGGAAATCTGGTTGCAGTCAGCATAACTTTACAGTGCTTAACTTAGCTTGGCACCTTGCGGTGGATCCACTGCCTCCGCAGAGAATGGCTCAGCAGCCAAATAAGTGAACTCAGCCGTGATCCCACCGGTTTGCACATGGCCTGTGTGCATGGGTTGTCTGGTAGGATGTCGCTTGAGCCCCAGGAATGACTCTGGCAACTTACACAGCACTCCTGAATGCACTTCTTGCATTCCTATTAAGAGGCAGAGACCAAACCAGGCACATCGCACTGGCCAGATATTTCTGGCTGTGTGTAATCCTCCATGAAAGCAAGCTAAAAGCTCTTAACCATGTGTCTGTACTGCTGAGGAATCTCACTGTAGCATTTGGCTGCAATGTTTGTCTCTATCTCTCTGCCCTGTTGCTGAACATACTTAGAGTACAGGTTTGACAATTAACGTTCCACTGGAACTGGATTGTAAAAATGGATAGAGTTAGCATATTTTAATGGCCATTTCAAAGCAGCTAGCAAGCCGTCTCAACCTAGAGTAAAACCAGCCCTTCGATAATTGTAATTGACCACTGAGTGAATAATTAATGTGTAATTAATAACGCTAACTCATACTTCTAATCATCTGCCAGCAAATCTAAGACATGAAAACACTGTGTGGTCCAGTCTGCAAGAACAGAAAGAATGCCACCACTTTATCTCGGGGAAAAACTGACACGCAGGGAGATGAACTAAGGTTCATATCCTGCAGTGGCAGGTCAAGAAAGGAACACAGTAACTTCACCCAGTTCTGTACTTGAAGCTCTGGACTGTCCTGACGGAGAGGACTCAGTGAGGAATAATTAGGGATGAGGGTATAGTTGTGGATAAAAATAATTTGGACTTGAAATAAAACCACTGTCTCAGAGCCAGACAGACTTTTTTCAGCCTTTGAAAGTTTAGTGAACTTCCCCCGCCCCCCAAACCCATTTTCACAAACTACTGAAATCTCTTGTTTCTGTTACTGGAACGTTACCAGAAAACTTTCTTCTTTTGTGACTTCTGCTCAGATGATTCAATCCCAAATGGCCCTGATTATGTTCCAAATCTCCAGAGCTTCTGCTGAAGGAAATCTGTGATTTTCAATGTTATTCATTTACGCTACTACAGATTGGATGCCTTCACAGGACATCCTTCTTACAAGAACATTTGGACCCCATTTCTCTCCTCACAAGCAAGATTCCTGCTGAAACTAGTGTAGTCTTCTGCCAAAGAAAGAGTTTGAATCATCTGGGCTCAAATGTGCTCCCAGCAGGGTTGGTGGAGTTAGGTCTTGAACTTCAGTCACTGCCCAGTAATACCCATCCCACTCAAACAAAACCTGAAGAAACTATTTAAAAAGCATTGTAAAAGAAAATGGGTCCACTGAGAGGCTGGAAAGGGCTTTTATCTCATAGGGAAAATAAAGTTCAAATGAAAATCAGTCCTGGAGCTTTAAGAGTAGCAGAAAAAGCAGTTAATGAACGATTAGCACTAATGTTTTATTCCTCCCCTCAAAGCATTATTTTTGGATAAAGGGGTCTTTATAGAGGAGAGGTTGCAACGTGTTTGCCTTTAAAACACAGCTTTTAAAAGAAATCCCAGGCCTCACTGTAACACCTGAGGAACATTTTATAAGTTTCTAGCAGTATTGAGAGTAAGTATACTTTGCCCTTTGGGCTTCAAGTTTGCCAAATGTGTGCAATGCAATATCTAGCGTTTATGAACTACAGTAGAATTGTGCCAGCCTACCTACCCAGGCATCCATAGGCAAGGGCACTTTGTGCAGCTTTTCCTGGCCTGAGCTCCACAAACTATTCCCATCACTGTGTGGGATGTTAATCTTCGGTGACTGAGGCATCACAGTCCAGGAAAGCGAAATGGGTGAGAATGGGAGAAGCCGAAAAGAGCTGGGAGCTGTAGTGCCAGCACACATTACGGCCCCTGGTCTAATGGGGCTGATAATGAAAATGGTAATGCTTGCCTTTTTGTAAAAGATTTTTTACAGGAAAATTGAGGTAGTTTAAAATTTATGATTCCAAATACATTTCTGGGGAGGTGATCAGCAAAATATGGCCAGAAAAATATGACTGCTTAATGTCACCTAACCAGCAATATGCTTTTTTTTTTTCAGTTATTATTTCATGGTTTAATCTGTTTAGATTTTTTTTTCAGTGATCCTTCTGTGTTTCACTTTTGTGTACAGTCTATGATGATCTTCACCATAGCAATGTGTAAGAAAAGAAACAGGTGGAAGATTTGGTTTGAAATTAAAACCAGCCCATAGTCAAGCCTAGTTAACAATCAGAAACTGATACTACAGTCCAAGGGGATAGCAAAACATTACATATTTTCCCAGGTGGATATGAACAACCTGTAGATTCAGTCATTCTTGTGGTATACATTCTTGCTCTGTAGGTTAATAAATAAGGCTTCCCAGGTTAATGAATAAAACTTTTAGTCTGTATAGGAGCTTCAAACTGATCACCAAAACAGTAGACATAGAAATTTTGCAACTGGCTTTGGTTTCATTTAAGTCGGGTTTATGTTTTATGGTCTTGGGTACATGTGAGTCAGCGTGGAAACCAAGAAGAGAATATGAGTTTGAGACAGAAACCTTAACCATGCTCCACTGAATTCAGTGGGTCTAAAGGTCACGTTTTAAAGTTTTTGAAGCCTAAAAGTATTAGTGGATAGCCATAACTGAAACTTGGAGAAGCGGCAACAACCAAAAGAAACCACAAACAACCAAACTCCATCAGCATCTTCACTAGTGCAAAACTAGGTGCTGAAAAACAAGCTGCTCCAAAGTAACATCTTGTCCCAACTGATGTGGCAGTTGACAGTCCCGGTGAACCTGTTCCCACATACTCATTATCCATGTCATCCTTGTCATCTTCAAACTCTGGCATGCCAGACCACTACTGACATTTTACTTAAAACCTTGAAAAAAATGAATGAAAAATGTTTCATAATCGTTTTTCTTTAATTATTTTTTAGGCAGTGATGTCGTGATTTGTTTGCATCAGGAAATCACCTGTGTATCTAATGCTACAAAAAAATTCCTCTTAGTATAAATCTGTTACTTATAGTTATAAAAGCTGGTGAGATTTAGAAGATTTATAAACTTGTAATCAAGCAAAAAGACTACACACAAAAAAACCCCCATAAACTAAAAGGTTCATTCAGGTTAAAGGAAGACTTTGTATAGCTCATAAGACCTCTGTTTAAAACATCCACAAAGATACTACACTGTAAATATTGCAATCATATTTTCAGATCTGACCTAACAAAGACTTAAGCGTGTGCTTATCTTTGTTTAAGCCCGTAATCCCACTGAATTCAGTGTGTCTAAAGGTCACATTTTAGAGTTTTTGAAGCCTAAAAGTATTAGTGGATAGCCATAACTGAAACTTGGAGAAGTGGCAACATCAGGAGTCACACAGAAAGCTTTTGGCCCCAGTCCTCGGCTGGCTGGTCTTTCCACACCTCCAAAGATGTGGAGCACTGCAATCATTCCTGCAACTGCTGCCCTCAGCAACAGAGAGAAATGAGGCTCTCATTTTGAAGTGTGCTGCCTTCTTTGTACAAGAAATAAAAAGAAATAGATTCCATGAGACCAGATTTCCCACTGGCATTACCAACAGACCAACACGAGACCAGTGCTTTGGAGATACTGAAACAGTGACAAAGTTTCTACAGAAGACAGCCTTCAACAGTCATTGTTAATAGGTGTATCAGTTTCAAGGAAATGTTGATGTAGCAGCCTCCAGGATTAGAAATCAATGCTGCTGCTTCCCTTTAAAGATTGGAAAAACTCAGCTGATGCAAAGTAAAAGATTTTACCATGCTGTTGGTGCTTCCCTTCACTGTTAGCAGTCAGTTGCGTGCAAGCTGACAGAGAGGGTATTGATTTTTGTTACTTTGAACATTTCTTTGTAGAATAGGAGCAACAAAAAGTAGAAAAGAAATAATAGCAATTCTTGTTTTCTCCAGCAGGGCTTCAATCTTACAAGTTTAAGCAGTAAAAGAAAGGAATAACCCATTGCACTCTGTCATGCTATAAAATCCACATTTGTCCATCCTTGTTATTATTTCTCTATCTTGAAACCACAGAGAGAGCATGTAACTTATGACAGCATAGCTTTAAACTTCTGCCATCTATCCACGGCACCTTGAAACCTTCTCGACTCCCAATGCACTCTAACACACAAAATCATGCAAGGGAAGAAAAGTCTACACAGAGAAGTCTGCTTCAGGTGGTCTAAACTTCTTCAGAAAGGACCTCAGAAGAGCCAGTCTTGGATCCAGTAGAGAATTTTTAGTTTGTGCTAAAAGAGTATTGACTATTGTGGGGTTTTTCCCTATATATTTGGTTCTGTCCATAAATCCATTGCTTATACTCAGTCGTCATCTTCTATGTGAAAAATCCCTTGGCCCTTGACATTTTTTTAGATTTCTCTTCATGTATTTTGATCCAAACCACCTTTATCCAAAGCCACGGAAGTGAATGTAAAGACTGAGTTCAGTGGCCTTCAGAACAGGCCCATAAGGATCCTGATGATTAGCCAGTACAGATTTGTCTGAAATTAAAGGCCATGTGTATGCTGTGTTGAAACAGAAACCTCATGAGTGTTTGTGAGCCTGGTTTGTTCCCTTTCCTGCCTGCCTTGACTTACCTCTTGGCTGGCCTGGGCATACATGACGCAGATGGTGCTCCAGTTGTACCTCAGGCCATGCCTGGAGGCTCACCTTATGGCAGATAGGCAATTCATCTCCTGGGGCAGTCATAGGATCACCCTTTCCAGGCATTGTAAGCATAGTTAATGTGAGTGCACCACTTCAAATAACTTTATCATGTAGATCTATGTGACTAAATGCAAAACTGTAAATGAAATATAATATTTCTTCCTGCATTAAATGTGCTCATGAACAAGAATTTTCCCAAACACTATCAAAACAAACTTTAAGAAGAAATTTCTTGTGTAGCCTATTTGTGTCATAACTATCCAAAGCTTTTCTGTGCCTTCAGAACTAGCCACTGTCAAAGACAGGAGCACAACTGAGTTCATCCATTTATTTGATCTCTGAGGGAAATTTCTTCCTGTTGATGTCCTCAGCTGTGTATCCCAAATGTTTTGGCACATTAAAATTCGTAAACTGTGCATCTCTCCTGAGTCACATAGTAAGCGTTGCCATTTAGAGAATTAGCTGGTAACAGTAGAATCTCAAGGCTGAAGACACCACCAGCACCTTGAAACATTTAATTAGTTTTCATGTGCAGGTTTTCTCTCTGCTTTCAAGATACAATTGTCATAGAGGTGACTGTGAGTAAGAGATCTTAGGCAGAAGCCTACAATAGCAACTCAATGACCAGCTTAATGGGACTGTTGTGTATGGTGGAATATTACAATGCATAACTAAAGTATGCAACAATCACTTTCCTTTTCATAATACATGGCATTTTTGTTCATACGACAGGAGTCAATCAGTGAAAATTGGTTCTCCTACCTCATCTTCTATTCCTGATGTAAGGTGTAATGCAACTGACATGTCCAGTCCTGGCCTTGGGTCTTTTGGACTCTTCCATGAGTCTTCCATTTCAGACATGAAAATAGCATCCGTCTCATCAAAAGTTAGGTGATAGTAGATATCTGAGTTAGTGCTTTAGGTGCTCTTCTTTATAACTGTAGAGAACCAGAAAACTCTGCTATGTGATTGATTAGCACTCTCTTAAAAATCAGCATCAGGATGAGTTTTCTATTCTCCATGCATTAGACAGGGCTTTTAGATGACTGCCTTTGATGTTAACACTGACATTTGGATGTCTGATGTGAGATAAGGTGAACCCAAAAGCAGTCTGGTGAACTGTTTATATGCATGCCATATAAAAAAATATAAACATAATCTTAAATGCCATATAAAACGTAATATTGATTTAATCTGCCATATAAAACGCAATATTGATTTAATCTGCAGATGTGCATTTCATGGGACAGATCGCCTGCATTCAGGTTACCCTTCATCATGAAGCCAAATATTGTCTGCTTCTGTAAAGTACACCTGCCAGAAGGGTGGCAGATAAGTACCACGTGAGGAACTGGCTTTCACTGCCAGCCCTTCTCTGCTTTTTGGCAGGGTAAAGCTTTACTGACCAGAGCTGCTTTAAATGCTTAATGATTTTCTCAAGCAAAAGAATCCACGTGGGCCACAGTGTAAACAAATGGGAACAACAAGATGCAGATGACAGAGATCTGCATATTCCCAGCTATCTGGAGTGTATTTCATAAAATCATAGAATGGTTTGGATTGGAAGAGACCTTAAAGATCATCTGCCATGGGCAGGGACCCCTTCCACTAGAGCAGGTTGCTCCAAGCCCCTGTGTCCAACCTGGCCTTGAACACTGTCAGGGCTGGGGCAGCCACAGTCCCTCTCGGCACCCTGTGCCAGCACCTCAGCACCCTCACAGGGAAGAACTTCTTTCTAATGTCTCACCTAAACCTCCCCTCTGTCAGTTTAAAGCCATTCCCCCTTGTCCTGTCACTACAGGCCCTTGTCAAAAGCCCCTCTCCAGATTTCTTGTTGGCCCCTTTAGGCACTGGAAGCTGCTCTAAGGTCTCCCTGGAGCCTTCTCTTCTCCAGGCTGAACAAGCCCAGCTCTCTCAGCCTGTCTCCAGAGCAGAGCTGCTCCAGCCTTTAGAGTATATTAATATTTACTATTATATTATCCCCTTCTTCCATGTGACCACAACTATGGTGGAAGCACTGCTTTCTTTTACAGCCTTTCCCTCTGAAGTGTGACATATCAACTGCAAAAAGAGGCCAGGCTGGACAGAGCCTTGGGCGACATAGTTTAGTGTGTGGTGTCCCTGCCCATGGCAGGGGGGTTGGAACTAGATGATCTTAAGGTCCTTTCCAACCCTGACTGTTCTATGATTCTATGATACAAACATGAATCAGGATGCCTTAATACATAGTACTTAAAAATAAGTTGGTGAGACCGTTTTTTCCCTCTGTACATAGGCACCGAGTAAACACGTTAATCAGTACAAGAATCTTTTATAAGGTCACAGTACTCAGTATGATTAACTGGAGATGAAGTTTGGCAGGCAATACATTCATAATATGATCTAATCGTGTTTGGTAGTGTGAGGAGGGAAATAAAGAAATTGGCTGCAAGGATTGCTTAAAAATTGGCAACCTTGCAAGTACTGTGACTTCTTTATAGAGATCTCATCAGACTGATGAGCCAGCCAGCTTTGCTAAGCCTGTCCAGACTTTTTCCTTTCAAAATATTTGTACCTGAGTGATAATTGGATGGCTTCTATTACAGAATGGCTCTTGCAGTGCACTTCAGGGCTGACCTGAAGTATCCCCTGCTATTTCATTATTGGACTACAAACTGATCTACCCAAAAGCCTCACTCCTCAATCCCTCCTTTTCTTTCAGGCGTAGGGTTCATAGATCCATTGGAATGTTGTCGCATAAGCCCAGTCAGGCCAGACAAGATTGAATATCCTCCTTGTATAGTGTTCTCCCTCCAGAAATGACAAGAAATATATTTCAACAGTTATAGACTTACTGGCATAACCTGTTCCAGCTCAGTTTTATCCTGTTCTCCACTAATAAAGACTAATTCAACTTCTAAAGTGTTTATAATTAGCAATTATACTCCTTAGTTCTTGCTATCTATACTATGTTTAATACACTTTTTAAACTTGCTAAGATTTTGCTCCCAGAGGTATGCAGTGGAAATGATCAACTAACTACATGTTGTACCAAGAATCATTTCTCTTCACATTATTTACAATGTGTGCCTCTGTCAAGTGTACATGCAGCCCTATTGGTATGAGCAATCTATGTGAGCATTGCCTAATTTCTCCACAGGAATAATGATTTTTTGTTTTTATACTACTTCATGCGCTTTTTTCCCATATGCTCAAATATGAAGGCATTAGGTCCCATTGCAATATCTCTACGAGGTGTCTGCAAATTTTGGACAAAAAAAAATTGCTTATATTACAAGCGAGAAATAATAGCACCACTGTCACTAAAGAATGATTTATCATTCTGTAAAGCTTTGGCAACATGACAAAGGGCAAATGTTCAGGAAAAGAGAATATTTTCCCAGTGTTAGTAAAATGTTCAACAAAATAAACATGAGCTCCCTGGAGATCACAGGCAATGAACATCTAATTTCAGCCTCCACAGAAACACACCACTGTTTCTTTTATTCTTTGTAGTTGCCCAGAACAAGGAATGTATTTATGGAAGATTAATTTCCATTAGATAGTGGGTTTCCCATGAAAGGCATTTACCTTTTTTGTACTGCTTTTTGACTCTTCAGAAACTAACACATGGGTGTTCTGAGTATTAGTTGCTGGGCAGTTATTTGGTCTGGGCTGCAGCCATGGTGTGACCAGCTGAGTCCTCCTGCAGGTTAAGGCTGAGGAGAAAGGCGTCAGATAGAGACCACCCCAGCCAGGTGAGCATGGGGAAAGGCTGCAATGAACTGCTGGGAGAAAGGCAAGAGAGGGAGTCCCCCCCTATTGAATCCCAAATGTTTTTTCCCTTCCGTTGCTTCACCTTTACCTTTTATAAATTTTGTGACAACATTATCTAATTCGGATCTCATGAATAAATGCTTTTATTAGTAACTGATCTTATCCTGGCTTCAATTCAGAGCGATATCAAGGCACTTTTCACCCAAGGATATGCCAATTCATAAAGTGGGATGCTAGGGATGCTTCAATGGGCTCCCGTGCTCCCAGTGCATTCTCCACAGTGTGCCCCCAGAGGATCCATACAAGCCAGTTCACAGAAAGAAGAAATAGCTGCTGTTGTGCTTCATGATATGGCTGGAAAAAACTGACAAGCTTCTGGGCTCACACATGCTTGTGTGCTTGAAAGCTTGTCTGTTTTTAACAGCTATATCTCTTGGCCTAATCAATAATTTTCCTCCTCCTGCAAGCGATGCCATATTATTATCCATGTGATTTTAATCATGACTTTTCCCTGTGTGACACAAGGATAATATGTTTAAAGAGGCTGAGTTAGGACAGAAAAAGCAAAGGATAAGAAAAAAAACCAGTGGCTAATTGCTTGTGCCAGGAATATAAGGTAATTACACTCCTGGAGACACCTGTAAATTTTGTAAGCCTCACATGTGACAGGTCAATTTAAACCAGATTATGATCTTGATATAACAGTTCTTCCCCTCAGGACAGTGCAACTGCTGCGGCTGGTGAAGGTATTTTAGTCCATCCACATTCAAGAAAGCATTAAAGGACTCAGAGAAGCTGTGGCTGCCCCATCCCTGGCAGTGTTCAAGGCCAGGTTGGACACAGGGGCTTGGAGCAACCTGCTCTAGTGGAAGGTGTCCCTGCCTGTGGCAGGGGGTTGGAACTGGATGAGCTTTAAGGTCCCTGCCAACCCAAACCATTCTGTGGTTCTTCGAGTCTATGAAACCAAAATCTCAGTGGAATAACTGCATGTGTCTCCTGACCAGATTGTGACTGAAATCAGGCATGAAGGTAATTAACCTCTTTCTGGCAGTGGTGGATTTAGAGTTGTTGACATGAATATCTTTCTTCTAAACATACTTGTCTCATGCCTCATAACAATTAATGAATTCTGTCTCACAGCTCTGAGCAACGAGGTGATGACGTATCTCATTTTTCACTTGAGGGGCTGAGACAGATGGGCTGACAGATTAAGTTCCCAAGTGTATTTGTTTCTGTGGCTGAAAATGAGATGCTTAGACAACGTTTTGTTCAGTTTCTTTGTTTGTTTGCTTTTAAATTCTATTGTTTCTTCTAACAGTACCAGAGCAGACTCCTATTGGCTTTGTTACTGCTGTCAGTGCCCACCCTCCTGCTGGTCAAATCTTGGTGTGGCAAATGAGGAACCTGGAAAAATCACATGCAGATGGCTGAAAAGCTTATCTTAAGGAGTGAGATGTTTGGGTCTTCTATGCTATTCTGTAAAACAGAACTGTGGCTAAAATCTGCAGGATTCTGCTTCATTGAGCAGAAGGCACCCTCCTTTTCTTGTATTCACTGATTTAATTTTCCACAATACTGCTAATTTCTGCAGGGTGCGAGGCAGAGGTCTGACAACTTCCCACCCCTGGTAAAACACCATGAAGCAACATCTGACAGAGCTCTCCCTTTGCGTCATTTTGTACAAGATATGCAAAGCAATGGGTAGAAATGGTTGTTTGGATGATGTTCAGGACTTTGAGCGCTCCCAGAAAACCTTGCCATCTGAGCAACCACTGTTATGTTTTTATTCCATTACTTTAAACATTCTGGGATATTTCAAGGTCAGAATCAGTTGCAAGGTCAGCTTCTCAAGGCTGAAGGAAAGACACACAGCTGGGCTACTTGCCACTTGGTGACTCCCCAGCCAGAAACTTCTGCCTTGACCACGGCTCTCTTCTGACATTTCCCGACCTATAAGGAGAAGCAGGAAGGTGAAATGGCAAAAGGAAGTGCAAGAGGAATCTCTGTTGTTGTTCTTTTTGAGACATTAAAAAAAGCCTGAAAAGCGGGACTTTTTCTCCCTCTCAAGAAATCTCCATTCTCTTCTTGGTTTTAACCTTTGAAGCATCAGAAAGGTCAGAACTCATCTTCACTGCTTTTTCTTGTGAAACCACATGGATATCTGTGATACTGGCTGTACAGAGCAGACTGAGAGGAATCTTTAGCAAACTGGGGTTTTTTCTCCAGATGTCTACAGAGGGCTTGCATTAAACATGTACTAACAAACCCCAGCACTTTAAACACCCTAATTAAAATTTACTTTCTTCCTCAGGTATTTGTGCTATACCTTTATTATAGATACCCTTATCTTGTCAGTTCTCAAGATGTTCAGAGAGTTTATCAGGAAAAACAGTAAAGACATGATCTGAATTTTTTCACGTACAAAGTATCTGCTGAAAAGTTCCCTCAAAATATATGTAAAATAAAAACACTTTCAAGCTTCCTTTACAACTAGAAAAGGAAAGAAAAGGCATGGACCTATTTGTTCCTCTCCTGAGATCATCTCCAAAAGCTGGGAAAAGAGCTGAATTTAATGCAAAGTAGCTCAACTTAGCTCTTACCAGGATGCCATGGCCCAGCCTGGCCTGACAGTCGATGGCCACCAGACTTGAGTTCTGACACCAACGATAGCCCACTCAAAGCAGCTCAAGAGCCAGCAAGGCTCAGTGCCAGGTCCTGCTCTTGGTCCACAGCAACCCTTTGCAATGCCACAGGCCTGGGGAAGAGTGG
Organism: Nestor notabilis; assembly: GCF_000696875.1. Taxonomy (NCBI): domain Eukaryota; kingdom Metazoa; phylum Chordata; class Aves; order Psittaciformes; family Psittacidae; genus Nestor; species Nestor notabilis. Next base: position 13,725 of record NW_009922234.1, on the reverse strand, counting down.
CTGGAAAGCTGCTCATGGAAAAGGACCTGGGGGTGCTGATTGACGGAGCTGAACGTGAGCCAGCTTCCCCAGGCCACCAGACGGCGTCTGGGCCTGTATCAGCAATAGTGTGGCCAGCAGGGCCAGGGCAGTGATCATCTCCCTGTACTGGCACTGGTGAGGCTGCACCTCGAGTCCCGTGTTCAGTTCTGGGCCCCTCACTACAGGAGAGACATTGAGGTGCTGGAGTGGGTCCAGAGAAGGGCAATGGAGCTGCTGGAGGGTTTGGAGCACAGGGCTGTGTGCAATGGCTGAGGGAACTGGGGTGTTTAGTCTGGAGAAGAGAAGGCTCAGGGGGGACCTTAACACTCTCTACAACTATCTGAAAGAAGGATGGAGAGAGGAGGTGGCTGATCTCTTCTCCCAAGTAACAAGTGACAGGACAAAAGGGAACAGCCTGAAGCTGAGCCAAAGAGGTGTAGGCTGGATACTAGGAAAAATTTCTTCACCAAAAGGGTGGTCAGGCATTAGAACAAGCTGTCCTGGGAAGTGGTGGAGCCACCATCCCTGGAGGTATTTAGAAGATATGTAGACATGGCGCTTAGGGACATGGCTTAGTGGTGGAGTTGGCAGTGTTAGGTTTACAGTTGGACTCAATGACCTCAAGGGTCTTTTCCAACCTGAACAACCCTGTGATTCTAAGAGTTTGCAGATTTCTCCTGCTCTGCGTCTGTAGGCTGCTTTCCAGATACAAGAAGCGTGCAGCTGACACGGCGAAAAACAGAAGCCTTTCAGCCTTCAGAAGATGCTCATCTGAACAAGAAGACTTCTGATCCCACTGCCTAGTATTTAAAAAGTGTTGGGTTCTACCTCCACACCAAATGTATCAGTGTTGCATGATCAAAAATGATCACTTCGTCTGGAATGTACCTGGCCCCAGTTCTGAGGAAATTTGGATGAAATCATGAAAACCATAAACTGCCTTTTTTTTTTTTTCCTTGAAAATTGCTGAAACTCGGGGAACACAAATCCACTGAGAAGCAGCCAAAGAAAAAGGTTGTCATTATTCTCATTATTATTCTCACTCACTCTTGTACCCACTTCTTCACGATGCCTTGCCAGGACACACACTGAGAAGTTTAACAAGTCCTTGAATGAAGGAACACAAATGTCTTTCTTTCTGTACAATGAAAGCAGATAAATTTCGGTGTAGCACCAGTGAGAGTTATTCAACAATCATGTTCTCTGTACAAATGAGAGACTATATCCAAGCAGAATATGGCTGTGACACTGATAAAGCTTATTATCTGTAACTTTTAAATGACATTTTTCCTCCTTGGATATCAAAGGAGGGCATTCTTATCCTGTCATTATAGAAAAGGGAACTTACACAAGAAATGAAGGAATTAGTCCATGAGCAGATCCTGTCCCCAGTGATTAACCTGCCCTGTGGAACGTGCTGAAGGTGAGACTAGCTTCCTCAGTCTGCTCTTCAGAGAGAATTCACACTGACGGAATTTCATCTTCTCCCTCTACGGTTCCTGCTGCTCTTTGTCCCCTCTTGCCACCCTGGTAGATGCATTCTCAAAACCCTGAGCAGCCTGGACACACAAACAACATCACTAAGTGTGTTGGATGGGTCTAACACTGTAAGAATTGGTCCATGGCGGACCATCCCCAATCACCCGGAGTGGGGGTGCACGGCAGGGAGCTGGCAGGGCCACTCCTCCTGGGCAGGCTGGGCCCCTGCATCAGGATGACTTGGCACTTTCTGGGATATAAAAGGCCCGGGATGGCTGACATGACCTCCACGGGGACGCTCGCCAAGTAGTGCCTGCCACCCCGTTTGCTCTCAATGCACCTCGGAGCTGGCCTCCTGGTCACTGAACAAATGTGTAGGTTGGCAAGAATCTGTGCCTAATCTGTTCTTTGGGAGCCTTTAGTTCTCTCTCTTTCTGGCTTGGGATATCTCTGGATTTTACATCTATTTTAGATCTAGTAATAAACTTTCTAGCAGTTTGGGGTGTATATGTGTGGCTTATGTTCCTTCTCCACTTGGAATCCTTCGATCCCCGGAACACTAAGAGAGGGGGCAGGTTTGCTGTGACTTTTCTTGCTCTGCTGAACTGCAGCCAGTGCTCCGAGGAGTGTGCTACACAGACATCACGTAACGCACACCAGCGGGGCACGTCCCATCGCGCACTGTCACCCGCAGTGGTCTCGGTGTGTTGCAGTAGCCTGTCCTGTCCTCAGAGAAGCAGATATTCAGGCCTCTGTCTCTTCCTCACAACTGCTCTGGAGACAGGCTGAGAGAGCTGGGCTTGTTCAGCCTGGAGAAGAGAAGGCTCCAGGGAGACCTTAGAGCAGCTTCCAGAGCCTAAAGGGGCCAACAAGAAACCTGGAGAGGG
>NW_009922234.1:6930-11157 GCF_000696875.1 Nestor notabilis | reverse complement strand
CCACCCTGCTCTAGTGGAGGGTGTCCCTGCCTGTGGCAGGGGTTGGAGCTGGATGAGCTTTAAGGTCCTTTCAACCCAAATCATTCTGTGACTTCATGAAATCCAGGTGCTGAGCTTTGCAACACGATGTGTTGTAAGGGAGCAGCTTGTCAATACCTCACAGAAGTTGACCAAGTGGTTATATACGGAAGTAGCTTCACAAAGTCTTAGCTTAGGCTGAAACCTCGTTATGGTGGATGTTATACATGCACACAGGAGAGATTCCTTGCCCAGATAGGTTGTGGTCTCTGTAACACAGACATTTCAGAGCTTGAAGGGGCAGTGAAAGGAGATTCCTTGCCAAGGATCTCACAGGATGTTTGTGACAGAAGTGCAAACACAATAAATCCATGTCTGCTGAGCTGAAGCGCGTGTCCTGACTTCAAAAGCCCTGCCTTCCACTGAGTACTTTCAGACTACTTTTTACCAGCCAATCCTCCAGGTGTTTACTGGAAACTACTGTGCCATGATGGTTAGAGATTCTGATCCACAAAGGAAATAAAAGAAACAAGAAAATCCTCTTTGGGCTACTCTGGATAGAAGTCAGAAGGTTTCCATATGGAAATTATCTGTTTACGAGGGATTTAGGGGTTGAAGGGAGACCTGTGAAGTGTTGTCACGAGGGCCAGGATAAACTGGGACCAAACCCAGCATAGCCTGAACACATACATCATTTTCAACAGAGAGCTGTCAATTAGCACAAGGCAAGTCAGATGTCACCGGAGAAAAATCTCTGCTCTTGGGGAAGGGAGGAATGTCTCCGTGACTCAAGAGCGGATGGTTTGGCAGCAGCAGCTCAGCCAACTCCTATCACTGGATTAACAAATTACACAGATATGCTCCCTCCTTCGTATTTACAGCACATGGCTGGAAAGGAGGCTCAGGAAAAGAGATAATGTGAGAAGAGCTCAGTTTCCACATGTAATGTCAGCTGAGTGGCCAGAAGGGATTCTGATGAAAGCCAGCAGCCTGCATCAGGACACTGCCTGTCTGTCTGCCTCTGGCACGTCTACCTTGCAGTTCAGGGCATAGGATCCCACCTCCTCATCCCAGATAAAACAAAACATTATAAACTACTGATTTCCCTCTCTCTAATTCCCAGTGCTTAAATTAATGCTGAGCCTGTGTATTTAAGCCATGTTTGTTACTTCTCTTGTTGCCATAGCATTTAGTGTTTCCATGTTGGAGATTTCCTTTCCTTTTTTTTTTTTCCAGACATTACCCCATCAGCACAGTTCCAGACCTGGGATTCCAGCCACTTCTGGCTAAAGGGGAACTCATTTTTGTTGCTGTATCAAGCCATATAAATGACTGTGGCTTAGATCTAGGTCCCTTTGTCTAGGAAGAGCAGCACAGCTGAGAGTGAATGAAAGGAGAGGAAGAAGCAAACAGGCCTTTGTACATCTCATCTCATTCCTCTGAGTCAGTCTGCGACAGCGAGAAGAAAGGCCTTTGCCATCCCTACAGTGAATGAAGAAAGGTACAATAACAATCCCTACAGCTTTTTTTGATGTGAAGGATGCTTGCCTCCAGGTTGCACCTGTAAGAGAGGTGGCCAAGGTCAGCATTGCTGGTCTCAGGTGCTGACCCATAGATAACAGTCTGGTCTGAGCCATAGCTGAGAGGATGTGCCACTCAAGCATACAATGACTAAAAGATGAAAGAAATTGCTGGGTTTGGGCCTGATCCCAAGTGCAAGGCAGTAGAAACTCAGCTAGCCCTTTAAGAAGTGCTGCTGCATGGTTAGACTCAGGTTGTCACTAAGGTCTCTGCCAGCATGCAATGGATGTGGGGGAAAGGATGACACCAGAGGCACCACTTTTGCTACATGCTACCTTTGCAGCCTGCATAAAATGAGTCAAATCTGCTCTCTGCACTCAGGGATGAGCAAGACTAAGGGTCCCTCAAGAGACCAGAAGTGGCCAGTGTAATGGAGATAAGCTGAGCCTTCTGAAGTGAACTATCTTCTACTGAATACCAAAGTGTTCAGAGGGAAATTCTGGCTTGGTAGAACATAAATGCTGTGTTGCTTCTTGTGCAGGACTCCAGCAACACCTGCAAACCCCTAGAAAACAACAGTTTGCAAAAGACACAGTAGGACCCACAAAATGCAGATCCCAGATATTAACACTGCTCTGAAATCATGGAATCCCAGACTGATTTGGGTTGGAAGGGACCTTAAAGCTTATCCAGTTCCAACCCCCTGCCACAGGCAGGGACACCTTCCACTAGAGCAGGTTGCTCCAAGCCCCTGTGTCCAACCTGGCCTTGAACACTGCCAGGGATGGGGCAGCCACAGCTTCTCTGGGCAACCTCTGCCAGGGCCTCAGCACCCTCACAGGGAAGAGCTTCTTCCTAATATCTCATCTAAATCTCCCCTCTGTCATCCAGTATCCACCAGCCTGTGTCTGTGCTTGGAACTGCAGGGGCAGTGGTCTGAGCCTCTGGTTGCCTATCTGTAGAACAGAAGTAATGAATGGATGTTTAACTATTTTAGTAAAGTGTCTGCTGATATAGGCATGGAAAATATGAGTTAAGCACAAGGTAACACTAATATTAAGCTTTTTTTACATCATTGTTAACACTGCTTTCTGCAAATCATTGCAGTTGACTCATTCCAGCAGTCAAATTATTTATGCTGCACACGAAGTATCAATCTGTTACAGTGCAGCACAGATTGAAAGAATAAAATACTCCAGGGAATATGGCGTGAAGTTTTAACTAGCTCTAAGTAACAGCTACTGCTGATTATTAACATTATACATTTCACTAAATTACATTAAAATAATAAAACATTTCAGCAACTGTATTATGTCATATTGTAATATATCAGAAGCAGCAGTGCATGCTAGTGATGCATCCGGAAGTCGCATTTAAAAATGCAAATAGTTTTAAAAGTGGGGCAAATGGAATTAAATTTGAAGTAAAATTATGATGCAAACCCAAATATTTCCTGCAATGCTTTTTTTAAAATTTTGAACACTTTTTTTTTCCTCCAAATTTTATTTGTGAATCTCAGGGATTTTAAGGAGAAGCAAATCTTAGATCATTCCTGGAACTTTTCATGAGACTAAAATAGGAAGTGTGGTGCCAAATTCGAACAGTTTTTCTGGTTCCTGCCCACTTGTGTTTTCTTGTGGTTTTGGATGAATACTTCCGATACTCCTGGATTATGCTGCTGTACAAGGAAAACCCCTGAAAGGAAGGAATTTCAATAAAGAGCTTTTTGGCCATACTGCCATGATTTATTTTTATTGCCACTAGATGTAGTAATTTTTCTTTTTTCTTTTTTCTTTTCTTTTTTTTTTTTTATTTTGTACATGAAAGGAAAAATGTTTCTGGCAAAGGGGAAACCAATAAAATCCTCAGGGTGAAAGTCCCTCATTTGGACTTTCTTTAAAGCCCAGGAGAAAAGAGGGCTAATGACAGCAGCAAGACTGAGGGAGCTGGATAAATCATGGTTAAGGAATCAGAAAACATTAATCGACTGTGCCATTCCTAGCAAGAGGGAAGCCCCAAGCCTTGCTACATGTGCACTGTGTAACCATGCAGAAACTTGCTGCTGCAGCAGCAGTGAAGAGCCATTGCCCTAAAAAAGCACAGGCAAGTGCCATGGCTTCCCTATGGAAACTCTTCTTTCAAGTCCAGTAAGCTCTGGCAAAGCACAAAGGGGGTCTGTTCTGCAGCAGAGCGAGGATTACAGGTATGTTTGTTGAGCAACACAGAGAAATTACAAAGCCAGTCATGTCCTGGGCTGCTTCACCAGCAGTGTGAGAAATAGGTAGAGGAAGTGGATCCTGCCCCTCTACTCGGCTCTGGTGAGACCCCCCCTGCAGTGCTGTGTCCATCTGTGGGGCAACAACACAAGAGGGATGTGGACCAGTTGGAGTGAGTCCAGTGGAGGCCACGAAGATGCTCCAAGGGCTGGAGCAGCTCTGCTCTGGAGACAGGCTGAGAGAGCTGGGCTTGGTCAGCCTGGAGAAGAGAAGGCTCCGGGGAGACCTTAGAGCAGCTTCCAGTGCCTAAAGGGACTGACAAGAAATCTGGAGAGGGGCTTTTGACAAGGGCCTGTAGTGACAGGACAAGGGGGAATGGCTTTAAACTGACAGAGGGGAGATTGAGATGAGATATTAGGAAGAAATTCCCCACTGTGAGGGTGCTGAGGCGCTGGCACAGGGTGCCCAGAGA
>NW_009922234.1:925-6911 GCF_000696875.1 Nestor notabilis | reverse complement strand
CCAGCCCTGGCAGTGGTCAAGGCCAGGTTGGACAGGGCTTGGAGCAACCTGGTCTAGTGGAAGGTGTCCCTGCCCGGGGCAGGGGGGTGGAACTGGATGAGCTTTAATGTCCCTTCCAACCCAAACCATTCTGTGATTCTGATTCTACAACAGGGATCCAGACAGGGGTGCTGGCGGGTCCTAGTGATCTGAAGAGGGGGGCTGACCAAGCACACATGCCTGTGCAGCTGCTTTCCCAGACTGGAGACATTCAGGACCAGCTCAGCTGCTCCACACTACTACTTGTCATGTCTTGTGGGGCAGATTACATTCAGCTGTATCTGTAGTGCCAGTATGTATTTGAGGAAGTTCTGTTCAAATCCACCTCAAAGCTTAAAAAAATATGAATGTATATTTTCTCCACAATGCCTTTGTTTGTTTGTGCTGTCTCCTGTTATCTCCCTGGCTTGTTTTTCTGTGACTCAGTGGAAAACCAGCTCCTGTGATGGCTAACAAAGAGGAGGAGGAGGAAGAGCGAGCTCAACTTCAGTAACTCATGACTGTGTTTATTTTTCTCTTCTTTGGGGGATTTATTTTACGACTTGCACTAAACTGTTTACCGGAATTCTGACAGCGAGGCATAAAGTCGTGTGCAAGGAAACCGGGCTAAATTCAGTGGGTCATTTTCCAGAGGAAAAAGAGCTCTTTTCTGCGATGTCTGTGCTGCTCTACCCCTCCACTCACATACTGGGGAAGTTGAAATGCGATAATGAGGAGCTGGGTAGGGATGAAGACAGAATGAACTGTACCTGTTGTGGAAGGTAGAGAAGTTCATTTATCATAGAATCAATCACAGGATCACAGGATCACAGAATGGTTTGGGTTGGAGCTGGAAAATGCTTTAAGGTCTCCCTGGAGGCTTCCTTCCTCCAGACCAAACAACCTCAGCTCTCTCAGCCTGTCTCCATAGACCAAACATAGAACAAATGTACCTGTAATCCTCGCTCTGCTTTTTTCCAATCTTTAGTTCGAGATCACTGAGAAGGACACAGTCCCACACAAATCAGGATTTACATGAAATGACAGTGCACAGAAATGACAAAAACAATAGAATTCTACTGTGTTGGCTTTCCTGGGTGTCCAGCAGCTCCTCCCAGCTCTCAAGAACTCAAAGATCTATTTAGACATCATCAAATAACTTATCTTCACAGCTTCTCATTCTTCAAGGAGAGAAACTGAGGCATAGGCAAGCCAAGTGGCTCATCTGATGTCACAGAGGGGAAATGCAGTAGGGCCAGCTGTAGAAACTAACACCTGTACTACCTGTCTTACCAAACCATTGGATGCAAGAAAGGCTGAGGGTGACACTCACTCTTAGGCTTTTGTATTTCATCATTCCTATAAAGGATGCATTTTGTGCAGCACGTGGTAAGCACAACATGGAGCATCTTAAAATGCTCTTTAATCAGCTGTTTATGGTGCTTAGAGATGCAGCAGACTCAGTTCCTCGCTGCAGCCCTTCGCCTCTGAAGGGTACTTTCCCAGTTCCTTTTACATCACATGCAGAAAGTATCTGAGTTCTGACTTTTTATTCATTCTTCTGACTCTTTATTCATTCTTCTGACTCTTTATTCATTCTTTCAAGGAATGCTAGTTAAACTCCAGATAAGTAAATACGTTATCAATGAGATTTTTATTAAATGTTAATGCTGTGTTTCCTAAGGCTTAGAAATCTAAATGGGTCACATTATGATGTAGAGGGTGCAGCAGGGAAACTTCTCAATACCACCAACCCAATCATAATAAAAAGCCATGACCTTCAAACCTGGGACTCCTTTGTGACTCATATGGGGGGGGGTCTTTTGTTTTCTGCTTCTCAGCCCATCAGGGAGAGGGTTTCCTGACAGGGAACATCTGCACTGCAGAACAGACAGTGGTGCGAGAATCACTCCAATTACATAGTCACACACTGGTAAGTCCACTTGAGGCTTCACTTAGGCTAGTCTTGGAAGCGTGGCAGTATTTCTGGACTAATAACCTGAACCCAGGCTCCAGAGCTCAGATGGGAGCCCAGCTAATGCAGTCAGATCCCATCCAGGCCCAGCCGGTTTACCTTCAGACAGTTTGGCTGTCCTTACATACCTCAGGGTAGACCCCATTTATTTTCTCTAGTGAAGACTGAGAGTGTCAATATCTTGATTCCAACAGCTGGAATGTGTAGAAAACTTATGAGAATTGGAATTGCAGCCACAGTCAATGCTCTCAGCAGAGATTTTTGCTGGATAAAGCTAGGATGGGAGGAAAACTCATCATTTGAGTCACAATTGGACAATATGAACCCCTAGAGAATGCAGAGGAGGAAGATTCCCCCACAAGAGAGGAAAGAGCCCCAGTGTGGCCTGATGCAAAAGACTATATTTTCACCTGAGATGGGACCATACAGGTCCTCCGTAGTAGACTTGTTCCCCATATGTGGCTGAAGGTCACATCCCAGAGCCTGCAGGGTGCTGTGTATGCTGATGTGTACACTGCTGGTTTGGCATGCTATTGCACAGCTTTATGTGACTAAATGTCAGACCAGGGATGCCCTTATAGGCAAGTTACAGGCTCCCAGGAGTGCCTGATGTGGGTAAGAGATGGGCAGAGCTGAGAAATCACCTTCCAGTACCTAAAAGGGCATACAAAAACTCTGGAGAGGTGCTTTTTATAAAGGCATGAAGTGACAGGACAAGGGGGAATGGCTTGAAACTGACAGAGGGGAGATTGAGGTGAGATATCAGGAAGAAGCTCTTCCCTGTGAGGGTGCTGAGGCGCTGGCACAGGGTGCCCAGAGAAGCTGTGGCTGCCCCATCCCTGGCAGTGTTCAAGGCCAGGTTGGACACAGGGGCTTGGAGCAACCGTGGCAGGGGGTTGGAACTGCATGAGCTTTAGGGTCCATTCTGACCCAAACCACCCTGTGATTCTATGATAACCGAGCACCAGGCAGGCACATTGCTGAGAGGACCTCTTCTGGCAGGACACATGGGTCAAAGGAGAAGAACTGGGACACTGCTCCCCATTTCTCACCAACTCATCTCACAGCTTCATGCAGGGGCAGAGGGCATCTTCAAGCAGGGGAGAGGCTGGGGGAAGAAAAGCAAAGGTCCAGGGAATTCATATGTTTCTTTCTTCTGTGCCTTCCCCCTACAGCACTCTTGGCAGCCGGAGGGGCTGCTCTGTCCTTGGAAAGAATCCAGCTGCCTCTCCAGGCAACACAACAGAGAGTCCTGGAAACTGGGTTCACTATTTAAGCTGGTCCTTTTCTCTGCTTCACTTAGAGTGAACTGCACAGCTGGCTTTCCACTGGCACAGCCATGGGTTTTACCTTAAGAGTAATTAGAACAATTTCCCTGGCAGTGCAAAAGCTGCACTTTTTTAGGACTTGCTGAAAAGTTTAAGATGTGTCTCGGGTATATTTTTTCAGTAGAAGCTAAATTTTACAGTCTTTTTTTTCCTTCCTGTAACAATAGTAACCCTACCTTTAGCCTGGCCTTATTTTCCTAGTCAAGTCTGATCCATCCCAGTTTTTAACTGGGCCCATCCCAGCACTAAGTGCCTGGAGAACACATTAAAGTGAGGATATTTTTAATAGTGAAGGTATTTAACCCCTGGCCCAGTTTACCAGAAGGTGATGGAGACTCTCTACCTAAAGGCAGCATCTTTCCAAATCATACATTTGTATGTACTTCTTCAAGTACAATTCCATGGGTTTGCAGGACAGCTCAGGAGGGAAGAAAGTCTCTGGGTGAAGAGAAGGTGGTTTGACCTTATCTCTTCTGGAAAGATACTGAGTTTGGGTTTCCCCTCTCTCTTCTGTTGTGCTACACCAGGGCTGGTTCCTGGAGTTACTGTGAATGGAATTGAACAATATTTTTCACTCAGCAGAGTGAAGAATATTTTGGCAGCCAAAAGATGGAGAGTTACTGATATGTATGATATGAATATTGCAGGCCGTGGGATCTGACCCTTCAGAAAACCCTACCTGAAAGCAGAGGCTAGTACTCGATGCATCATTCATACTCTCATGGGGTAGTTACATTTTGTCTCCCTAAATCACCTCAGCAGTTTCATTTGAAGGGTTTTCTTGAATCTCTTCACTTCCTACCCTGACAAAATGTTTGGTTTTTCGTGATGAACACAAATGCTTCTGAGTTTCCCTCAGGAATTGGCTGTATTTCTGGGTGAGCAGGGAGCAGAGGCCTCCCAGAACTGTTCTAATGTGGATACTGCAAGTTGCAGTGACCTGCTCACCACCACGCAGCTTTGCCAGTTAGAATCGGCCAAGGGTCTCACCCCAGGACCATGAAAAGGAAGGCCATCATGCTTGATGTTGCTTATCCAGAAAATCCTGAGAGCTGAATGATCAGAACCCACCAGAGGCTTCGTTGTGTTTGTATAATTGGTGCTGCTGACCTATCATTTCAATATTCTTTTATGTCTGCCTGCAGAGCCTGCTTATCAGGGACCCTGAGGACATCAGTCTGAGCATAACACAGATTCTGTCCTGTCTTTGCAGTTTGCCTTTCATAGGGATGAAAACAAATCCCTAAACTGACTGAGCATCACCAGGCACCTGGCAAGTCTTCTGAATGCTTTCAAGAGCCAGGCACAAGAGCTCAAACACTTACTTGTTTATTGCTTTGATATTAAAAGCAGAGAGTCACAGATATTAAAACCAGAAAGTCACAGAGTACAGACAGGATCCATTCTGTGTACTGAAATTGCCCAGCTTCATGCTCTACATGGTGCTCCAGATTACAAAAACAAAATCCCTGTAGAGTCCCACCAGTCTGGGACCTTTTCTGTGAAACCAGCTGTGGAGTCAAAGCAATAGAAGAGCTTCCAGATTTCTCTGTTCAAGGCTGAGACAAGAAATTGCCAACATACCTGATGTTCCCCTCCCTGCTATGAACTGCAGAGCACCTTAACTTCTTCAGCCCTCCCCCAGCCACAGCCAGCTATAAATCCTGCCCTTTGGTTGCTGGAATGTCTCATCATGACGAATGCTTTTTTTTGGTTGAGGAATACAAATCCAACCTGACAGAGCCACAGTCGGTCACACACACGGTCTGCATTGCTGATATGTTTGTACAAAGCGTTCCTAGTGTGGAAATAACTTATAGTGACATGGGCAGGGACACCTTCCACTAGAGCAGGTTGCTCCAAGCCCCCGTGTCCAACCTGGCCTTTTGGATGGGCCAGCCACAGCTTCTCTGGGCACCCTGTGCCAGCGCCTCAGCACCCTCACAGGGAAGAACTTCTTCCTGATATCTGATCTCAATCTCCCCTCTGTCAGGTTAAACCCATTCCCCCTTGTTCCATCACTACCGGCCCTTGTCAAAAGCCCCTCTCCAGGTTTCTTGTTGGCCCCTTTAGGCTCTGGAAGCTGCTCTAAGGTCTCCCCGGAGCCTTCTCTTCTCCAGGCTGAACAAGCCCAGCTCTCTCAGCCTGTCTCCAGAGCAGAGCTGCTCCAGCCCTCGGAGCATTTCCGTGGCCTCCCTTTAGGCTCTGGAAGCTGCTCTAAGGTCTCCCCAGAGCCTTCTCTTTTCTAGCCTGTCTCCATAGCAGAGATGCTCCAGCCCTTGGAGCCCCAGAGCTGGACACAGGACTGCAGGGGTGTCTCACCAGAGCAGAGTAGGGGGGGAGAATCCCCTCCCTTGACCTGCTGCTCACGCTGCTGGTGATGGAGCCCAGGACATGGGTGGTTTCTGCAAAGCCAGGGATGGCGACTATTTCTCATTATTATTTCAGCAAGTCCCTATGTGCTTGAGGCATCCAACAGCAGCGATCCTCCCACTTACAACAGTTGCAATCAGATGTCAGGTCTTGTTAGAAAAGACATGGGCCACACTGACACACGCCGGCTGTCCCATTTCTTGTGCAGAGACACCCCCCCCAAAGGGCTTCATACAAGTTGGTGTTCTCAGCCTGAGCCCTGCTGGGGCGCAGGAATGAGGGCGGACGGGCC
>NW_009922234.1:0-876 GCF_000696875.1 Nestor notabilis | reverse complement strand
GGCGGGAGGAGCTGGTGCGACACGGCCGTGGGCTCCCGATGGGGTTTGTGAAGGTGAATCGGGGGAGTTGGAATGTTTTTAACAAAATCCTGGGGGAAAAAAGAGACCATTCCTTTTTCCTTACATTAGAAGAAAATAAATGGCATTCCATCCCACCTGGAAGACCGTGGAGTGGGTGGAAAACTGGGGGCTGTCGTGATATCACAAGAGAGCAGAAAGAGTTGAGGAGATGAGATGGAGAAAAAGGGATTTTTGCTTTTGCAATGTGTAAGATCCTGTATGTGGTGGGTTTCCTTCGCTGAGTCAACTCCAATAACCACTTTGAAGGACAGACTGAAGCAGGGAGAGGTGTTGAATCTGACTTACCTCACAAACACGTTCTTCCCAAGAGAGGTCTCCAATAAAAGGTACAGGAAACAGCCTCCAGCTGCACAGGGCGGGGGCTGGGGGTGGTTAGTGGATATTAGGAAAGATTTCTTCCCCCAAAGGGTGGTCAGGCACTGATTGAAACAGGCTGTCCAGAGAAGTGGTCGCACCACTGTCCCTGGTAGTGCTCAAAACCGTGTAGATGAGGCCCTCAGTGACATGGTTCAGTGGTGGACTTGGCAGTGCCGGGATGAACCTTGGACTTGATGATCTCGAAGGTCTTTTTCAACCTTCATTCTATGATTCTAAAATACAAGAAGAGCAGAGCGAAGCTTCCATGCCTTGGGAAGGCAGGAAAATGGGAATGCGGGGCGGCGGGGGACGGACACACAACACGACACACGACTGACGACACAGAGAAGTAGTCTCTCTTCGGATTTGCCACCATACACCCTAAACACCTCAAAGGGACAAAATCTGAAGGGAAGGACTGCCTCCCGTTCCCTCGGG
>NW_009922233.1:19685-45640 GCF_000696875.1 Nestor notabilis | reverse complement strand
CCAACCCTAACTATTCTATGGTTCTATGTTATTTTGGTGAAGGAACCATATGCTGAAGAAAAAAAGAAAAAGTTCCTGCCTTTTTTGTTTTTGAAATGCTTTCATTAATTGATAATTGTTTGAAGCAGATGAAAGACTACTGAATTTTATGTGGGAATCTTGGTGCAAATAAGGGACAGATTGAGATAAGGATTTTTAGGAAATTCAATTTGGAACCCTGCTCTGTAATTTATTTGATGATGGCCATCAAATGTTACGCATAACTGAGTGCACTTGTATGTGCATGTGTTATAATATATAACTTTTTAGTTTGACAATATTGATTGAAATGCTTCCAGTCTGATGAATGGGTGCATTATACAGTGAAACTAGACTTGATGAGTTATTGTCAGGATTTTCCCAGCTTTTTGAAGGCATCCTTTCCTGTGGGCTAGAAGTCAGAAGTGTCCTCCCAGCATGTCTGCTCAAGCCCAATTTTTGACTGTGACAAGACAAGCCCAGGTATTACTTCAAGCCTGTCAGTTCCTCCCACCTCTTCAAATCCCTCTACACATCCTAATATACACATGGAGGATCAAGGGATGGAAAGTCTCTCAGGGTTCATTTGGACTTGCAATGCAGCTTTTTCATGTTAATTTTCCTTTTCCTTCACCTCAATTCGCTCTGACGTTTTGCCACAATATTGTCAGTCTCAGAGAAAACAACAAGCCAAAGCAGATGTGCTGAACACATGGTCACCAACAGGAGCAGCTCCCAAGCAAAGTTAGCATGTGAAACCATTCCAAAAGAGGGATGTCTTATCCAAAAAATAATCTGCATCTGTTTCTGTTGTTTGGTGGATTGGAAAAAAAACCCAAAACAACAAAAGACACACACAAAAACTTCCTTGTCTAGGTTTACAGTTTAAATTTATCCAAAGCTCTCAAGTTAGAAGGATCATGATTTTAGACAGTCCTCTCTGATGCCATTATAATGAATTTATCTTTTTTGTTGAATAACAAACAATTCTAGTGTTTTGCTTTGTGGCTCTTTGTTAATACGCAGTACGATCTTGCAAAGCCCCTTACATTTTGGTGTCACAGAAGTTATGATTGGTAACACCACATTTCTGCAGGTACTCTAAGAATATGAAGTCAGAAAGAAAGATGTAGGTTTACAATTAAAAAGGGCTACTTTGCTTATATTGTTTCTCTATTCATTTTCTATTTCATTGTCCCAGGTGACTAATCCGAAATCGGACTGTGAACTCGTCCAGATGTAATGTATAGAACAGCAATTATACAGTTTTACTGCTATTTCTGTTCCCTTTGTGATCTGTAGTCACTGAAAATGGAAGAATACGAAGTAAACCCTCTGAAGAGCAACACACATCTGGCAAGCTCTAAAGATAAGCTCAGCCTGCCAAGGAGAGAGCACAGAGGGCTGAGGTCTGCCTTGGGTCTGAAGAAAGATGAGGAGGTAACTTTCTATCTGTCTCCTGAATTTTTAGCTGAAGTTTTGTACTGGATAAGCCCATTCACTATTCTCCCCAACAGTGGTTGTCACTGCCCTGCTATATAAATAGAACAGGTACAGAAAAGCAAATCGTAACAGCTGAAGTAACATGACAGCAAAATTTATGCCCATGGTTGGGAGGAGTGGCCAGGAAGCTCAAAACATGCAGCCTCTGAATTTATGATAACTTGTCCAACTTCAGCATACCCTGAGTGACATGTCTATTGCTATGCTTTGATTACCCATACATTCAGATTAAGTATGCGCCACCTGTTAACATACAGAACAAAACACTCGCACCACGAGCATTTGGTAAACAAATGACTTGGAAAATGTTAAGCTCAAACCCCAACATTTTACCATGTTTGATTTGCCACCAGATGCTATGGGATCTAAAGGTACAGAGGGGGGAAGTCAAACAGTGGTAATGAGAAACTAAAATACAAGGAAAAGGCAAGGTTTTTGTGAAAATATGATCAGAAAGAAAAGCTAGGCTCTTATTCTACCTTGGACTATGTCATGTACATGGCAGGGGGGTTGGAACTAGATGATCCTTTCCAACCCTGTTTTATGATTCTATGTACAATAAACCCAGCCTATTCATGGAGAGCAAGCATCCCTGACAGTCTTTACCATATACTAAAGGACATTGTGTCTCACTCAAACAGTTAAGTAATATATTAACATGATACTGTGTTTTTTGTAGTTCATTGCCCCAGCCACACCAGGAGAGATTTAGATTGGGTATTAAGAAAAAACTTCTTCATAGAGAGGGGTAATCAGGTATTGGAACAGGCTGCCCAGGCCAGTGGGGGAATCACCGTCCCTGGAAATGTTCACAAACCGTGTAGACAAGGCCCTTAGTGACACGGTTTAGTGGTGGCCTTTGCAGTCCTGGGGTAATGGTTGGACTTGACGATGGACTCGATCTTAAAGGTCTTTTCTGGCCTAAATGATTCTATGCTGGGATAGGCTGATGTACAGATTAGTGGCAAAGAGGCAGTCTCTCCTGTGGAAGACACTTAATAAGCCTTCAAATACTGCTTCTTGCTGGGAAGGTGGATGCCAGTAAGAGCAGCTGGTAAAGATGCCAGTTCCACTTTCATCTTTTTGCCCCCTTTCCCAAATTGAGGAAGAGGGACTGTTAGTATAAACAAGCAGTAACATTCGTCTTAAATACCATGAGTTTAGCAAACATACATCACTTTCAGTCTTCAAGGGTCGTCCCTTTAACTGATAAACATTTGCAGGTTCCTTTTGCGACACACGTGCACTGGAAAATTCAGTTAGAAATATTAGTAACATGCCAAAAACTGCAGTAGAAATGACCAATGGCCATTGAAACGAGACAAAGAGCTGTTTGAGTCTGCTCTGCTTGACACCTTTTTACCCTGAGTTCACAATGGGGCCAACAACCCCATCACACTCCGGACAAGATCCTAGGGAAGGCCATCACATGGCCAACTGTCCTGCTACAGCCTGAAAACAGAAGTAGCATTCTCTAACATCTCTATGCTTCTAGCAGAAGGGCACTCTGCCTTCTTGACCATGGAAGTGTTAGCATTGAACAACTCAGCCTTAGTATCACTGGATTCTTTTATTGTTCTTAATCTATATCCAAGCCTCAAATTCAGACACAGTTCTAGATACCTACAGTAGATTGAGCCACTAAATGCCTTCAAGCTGAAATACATACAAAGATGGCACTTTTCTAAGCCGATATGCTTATCTTTCTACTGCCCACAGTGCTGTTACACGATCATACCAGAGAGCACCAAAGAAGTCCATCCAGGAGCGCAAGCTTTGCAACCAGCTCAGCTGGTTATGGAGACCAGTGCTGGCTACCATGCCAGTTTAGTCTCCTCTGATATTTTCCTCTTTTTGTTATATTTGAACTGAATTTTACTCCAAATCAAACTGACTTCAACGTTGTCAGGGAGATAAGATCTCCTGAAAATACATGACTGCAAAGTGGATGTGTATCAAACAAGCCTATGTTACACTGAAACAGAGACCCTCACAGGAGCCCTTGCTGCTTTCTAAGTCATAGGATACTGCATTTGGCATCTTGGTCCCCAGGATAGACAACATTAAGAAAGACTATTTCTTCAAGTACCTGAGTTTTAAAGTCATCTAGTGACTTGGGAAGGAGAGACTTGCCCCCACCCCCTGCTTCTGGTTTAAAGTGGGTGCAGGATGAAGTTATATGACTAGCTGGAATCAATGCAGGTTCTTAATGATGCATGAAATGAAATATTGCTGTCCAGTGCACAGTGACTACTCAATGTTCTGCTTTACGATAGATACATCCTGTGCTGATCTGACAGCAGAGAAATGCCCTACACAGCAGCTGCAAACTCCGTCCTGCACCCCAGCCCATACTGTGTGTCAAATGGGATGCTATCTTCTGCTGCTACACGCTCTTCTCTAGGCTAATACATCTGGCAGTCAGTTAAGCTTCTTTAGCCAAGAGGCAAATAGAAAGCATTTTCTATGTCATGCTTCCTGCTTTGGGAAAACAAATGCAATTATGGACCTTATGGAATTGCTAAACAACTACATATCCTTATTCAGGAACTCTGCAGCCAAGACTTTTGTCCATTGCACTCCAGCTTTTTGTCCTTTTAACACCTGTGGAAGCATTGCCAGTCGAAGCTGGACCTAGATGGATTAAAGCACCTGCTCAGTCAGGGTCAATGCACCTGGAACTCAAAGTCATTACTTACAGAAGATGGGAGGAACATATGTACCTGAAAGAGACATGCTGGAGCAAGAGCCAGGAAACAGTCTATAATTAGACTATAAGGCATCCATAGGTTTGTGTTTTAAAACCTATGATGCTCCATTTGAAACTGCTGCAAAAGTAAACCACTTCAGGGCTTTTTACCCAATAAAAACTGACCAACAAAGGTACAAAGTGGAACAGGACTATGTAATAGCACCTACATGGCTTCTGTACAACAGCTGCCTTTCCAAAGGGAAAAAGTCTTCCAGGATTTGCGTCCACAAGTACTACTCAGTCTGTTTTATTACTCAGAACAGTTTGTTCTGCTTTAATTGTGCTTGCTTTCTTATGCAGTCAAGTGGCATCATCTGTGTCCTTTTTGTGGAGATTAATTTGGTATTACAGAGAAATAGAGAATAAGCAAATTAAAAGAGAAAGGTGTAGGTTTCCCTTCAGTAGAGTCCCATCTCCAGTATAACTTCCTCCTTCCCCTTAAGGAGTGGACACAAGTGACTAGGGGAGACAAACCTTTAAGGACCTAGTACCAAGACCAACCCTCTATTTGATGCAGGTTGCTGCAACACTTTAGATTTCTAACCTGAGCATGACCAGATGGCTCTGAGACACAGCAGGCAAATCTTAAAATTGAAGCAAAGAGTTCAGAGGGAACCTGCATCATCTCAGAAAAAAGTTGTTGCCCTTTTGCCTGTAGCACCACAAAGCAAACTGAGGCAATTGCAGCAGAGATCTCTGGCTGTCAAAGGGCCAACCTCTGCACTGGCTTCAGGACCATCAGCTGGTTAACAGTAGCAGCCAGGCAGGATTGGGTCAGGTCTGGGAGGAGCACACACTGACAAACAGTGGCATAGGATTCTGGCAACTGCTGCATTCCACTCTGTCTCACCTAAATAAGCAGGACTGCCTCATCTTCATTGATCAGCCAACAGTACAGCACCCAAGGCAACAGAAGAACCTATTCCTGGTGCCTTTCATATTTAATGGTACGCACAGATTTCCATATTCCTTCTGTTTCTGTTGATAAATAATCTGGATGGTGCTTCTCATTGCTCTTACCCAGCTACAAGACAGTGAAGGCTACATGCTGTGCCTCATCTTTTCTCCTGGTGGGCTCTGTTCAAAATGAAAATGCAGCCAGAAAAAGAATACCAAAGGCTGTCTGTTCAGTATTCCCTCTGTGATTACATGATTACACTGGGGAACAGAAGAGGAGGGACAGCAAAACTAAGTAGTAGGAAGCCAAGACCTGATAGTCAGAGAGAAGCAGCCTTTTTATCTCACAGCTAGCGCAGAAAGTCAGAAAAGGAGCTGTTACTGAATTGCTATTTGTTCTTTCTTGTCCCTTTTCCAGGGAAGATGGTAGTTTTATTATCTTAGTCTCAAGTCTTTCAGGCAGTCTATGCTAATTCTCCATGCTTTCCTCCCCAACCCCCTCAACTCCTGTTCTTATACACTCAACTTCAGCTTTATCTTCATCTTTTAAAGCAGCTCGAATTGCCATTTCAGACCCTCCAGATTTACGGTTAAAATTAAAGTTTTGGCAAGCCTCTGTCACTACGTTGCCCATTACTGTGGTACAATATAATGTAATTAATGTTTTTATGTTTAAGGAAGAAGAGGCACATATGTTCCTCAGCTGCTGATGAACAGATTTATAGGTAACACATCTGAGTCAGTGCCCATGTTTAGATGTTAGCCTGACACATCACTAATCATTTTCTAAAAGCTGTGCACCACTGCCCTGCTTCCCTAGATTTGCAAGCAGGATTGTGCTGGGATACCATAGCAAGATGATAGATTTCAGGTGACACAACGGGAGGAAGCAAAACATCAGTAAGTATTTCAGCATATCTATCTCTCTATAAGCAGATGGTCTTGATTAACACGTACCATTAAGCTAGAGCGCACCATGTGCTTTCTTAAAGAGACACCCTGCGTGCTCAGGGTAGGCAGTTTGCAGAGGTACCCAAGCCAGCCTGTGTTCTGGGCCCAGAAACTTAAGCAAAATCAAGCAAAACCCTCTCCATGAAAGGGAAGCTGCCAAATCTACAGCAGGTCAGAAGGAATGAATTGGTAACTTAGATGGACCCTTTCCATCCCTTGTTACCATTCCCATTTTGATTTGGCTTAGCTGAGGGGTACAAGTCCCCTGGTGCTGGAACAGTGGCAGGTAGCCCCCACCTCAGCTGGAAGACAGTGCACACAGCTATTGGTAGCCAACCTTCCTGCTGCCTCAGAAGGATGTTTTAGGTGTCTATCAGAGCACCATCAAACACCTTCGTTACAAGAAGGAAGCATGCATATGTATGAACACCACCAGTTTTCACCCCATTTCTTCAAGTTTGCAGCAATCTAGCCAAGATAAGGCCCAGTAGCAGGCTGGCCCTGGCCAGGTGCCCACCCAGCCACTCTTACACTCCCTCTCCACAACAGGCCAGGGGAAAAAGTAAGATGGAAAATCTCATGGGCCAAGATAAAGAAGGGAGAACACTCACTAATCACCACCACAGGTAAAACAGACTTAACTTGAAGAAAATCTATCTAATCTATTGCTAAATAAATTAGAGTAAGATTGTGAGAAACAAAGATCAAAACCTAAAACGCATCCCCCCCAATAACCCCCTTCCTTACTGACCTCAACTTCACTCCTTCATCCTGTACTCCTCTACCTATTGTCCCCCTGCCCTGAAGGGCACAAGAGGGGCAATAGGGGCTGTGGTCAGTCTGTAGCAGCTGCTCCTTCCTCCTCACACTTTCCTGATGCTCCACCATAGCCACCTCAATAGCTGTAGGAAACTCTCTACTCCAGAGATTCCTGCTCCTCACACTACTTTCCTTACTGCCTCAGGCTGTGTTTGCCCTTTCTTAAACCTGTTTCCCAGAGGCATCACCAGCACCACTGATGGGCTCAGCTGTGTCCCAGCTGGGGCCATTAGGCAAAGAATTAGAGCCAGCTGTGTCCAGAGAGGTCCCAATCTCTCCTCACAGAGCCTTGCTGCCATGTCCTGGACACCCAGTGCAGCGTTACACATCCAACATGAAATACACTGGAACTACATCTACCTGAGTAATTGCAACAGCAGAAGTGCGGTGGAGAAAGTCAGATCTAGAGCATGCTGCAGCACACAGCTCTGCTGCACCTTCTGCTGCTCATAGCAGTTTGCAAACTCATTAGAAATAAACACAGCGATGGCCTTCTCTGGTCAGTGAACAAAAGGTGTGAATGCTGAATATGTGTGATAAATGCAGAGATTTAAGGATGAGAAACAAATGCCGTGCAACAGAGGAAAATCTGGAGCTTCTATCTCCTTTGCAGCAGTCAAGTTTTCCTTTTGCTGTTGTTGCGGTTTGGTTTGGTTCTTTATGGTCTCCAATAAAAGGAGTCGATAACCTGGGAACTTTCTTTCCTTTTCAGTTCTGTCATTAGGGGACAGCATACCAGTAATAGGGGCCGATTCAAGGTGTCAGCCCACTGTCCTACACACCAGAGAAGGAAATTCCTCTTCTTCCAGAAGGTGTAAGACTAAGCTATCATTGAGGGATTTAATTAGACTAAAAAATGGAGTTTTCTCCTATACTTATAGCTGGGGGCTGCTTATGCCTTTTGGTGAATCCTCTACTTCCCAGCATAGGCTGTTTTTTAAAGCCCAGTGTATCCAACCTACTGACTACTGACTTAATGGCATTAAGAAAAAATAACGCAGTTTAAGAAAATCTTTGCACAGAGCTGATTTGCTAACCTATACTAAAGCCCATTCTGGACACTCTCATTCAGAATTAAAGTGGCTTTAATTCAAGTTAGTGTTTGAGTTAAATCTAAATTAAATTTGAATTCAAATCATTAAATCTGCACAGGGATTTAGTGCAGTTTACATAATCAATTTTAAGTTCATACCCTTCATTAATTTGGATGACTATCATCCAGTCTTTGCTTACTTAAAAATAGCTCTAATGCATTTATTAATATTATAATACTCAAACTGGGTTATTCGTGAAGAAACAGGGAGTTGGAGCTTTCTTTGAAGTTTCACAAAATGAGAGTATCTTGCTGCAGAAACTCATTTTGTTCCCACACATATTAAGGGCAGGAAGGGCTTTTAATTCCACTTAAAGAGCTTCTGTGCAGTCATAGCCAGTAAAGCAGACAGAGAGAGCATGGCTCTTCCCTCACTAGCACCAGCTACAGAGCCCAGGCTTGTGATGCACTCACATGGCACACACAACCTCCCTTCCCAAACAGGGGTGGCATCAATTCTGCTCCAGCATCAGGTCCTGCCTGCGCCCCGCTCACTCTTTATAGCCATCTGCCTGCTTCAGGCCTGGGAGCATCCCCAAGTTGGCGTTGTGCTGTGAAGCCCACGTTGAATAGAGATGGCAGGCCTGCAAAGTCAGCCTAGCCAAACCTGCCCCCAGAGCTTTGCACACGCAGGCATTCACCCACCTCCAGCACAGCCTCTGTGCTAACCCTACTCCACGTTATCCTCTTCTGAAGGCCAGGACCAAATGCGACGGTGCACGCCAAGGCTGGGCAAGCAACTCAACTTCCATCTCCTGAAGCAAGCTGCTAGATAGAATAAGGGGTTTATGTGAGCACTGTGCTTCTATCTCTGCCACAGAGATCGAGGTGCCTTTGCAAAATGCAGCCTTTGGTGTAAAGCCCCTACTTTTTCCCCTTCTCTATGAAATGCCAGCCATTTTTTATTAAAATCCCACCTGCCACCAGCTTTCAGAGGAATGCAGAGTGGATTCATTCCACAGCATCAGAACCAGCTGCTCACAAAAATAGCTCTCACTCTCCCAGGGTCTACTAATCATTTCAGGAGACAAGCATAGAAGAGGGTATCTCAGCTGACACTGGAGAGCACAAATGTTGACACAAATATGAATCTGTATTTTCTGACAGGAGCTGATTGTGTTGCTTTAGAAGGTTTAACAGACATGCCACTCAGCCGACAAGACCCTGTTTAATGCTTCACTTTAAGTATTTGTATGATCTTTGGAGTTGTCAGTTCTGGGAATTGCAGTTCTTTGAGAGCAGTTTCGTCAATCTCCCTACATGTTACACCTGTAGAAGTACAATGCCTGCTTCTTTTTCAGGCTGTCCTGCTGATAATCTGGAATCACACGGCACCTACTTGCAAGAGTGGTGGCTAAATCATTTTCATGCTTTCCCTGCTTTACAGTGGCTAGTTTTCAGTGCTGCCGAGTTCTCCTTATGCCAATCAGGTGTGTGCAAAAGCAGTAGTTGTGTCACATGAGGATGTGTCCTGTCCATGGTCTCTGGAACTTCATCTCAGATTGCTCATGCTTTAAAGCCTTGGACTAGAAATCCCATATTAACCTGGTTTCTGTTGCTTCTAATTTTCAGTTGATCAGGGAAATCTAGTTTCAGACAGGTCAAACAACATTGGAATGTTTCAATATTGTCTTTTCTCTTCTGTTCCAAAAAAATATTTGACATGAATTTGCAGATAGTCGTAGGTCTCTTCAAATTATGTTTAGGGCAACCAGAAAATTTGGATGAAGGCTAGCCTATTCCTAGCAGAAGTAAACTGCTGTGTTATACTTGCAAGGCTGCATTTGTAAATTGCTTGTTTCTGGGGATATTTAATTTCATGGGAATGCACTGAAAATGATTTAAAATTAAACTTCATATCGGCTTTATATGTTTGGCATTAACAGTGTCTTTCATTGTTTTCTAATAGTGATAATTAGGTGTTGCATTACTCTCGGGTATGCCTTGTAGCACCCCTGGGAGGGCTTTATGCACCAGATAAATACTACTGTATACATAAAACTAAATTTTGTTGAGATAAAGCCTCTGTTGCTTTCATTTTCATAACGTTCACTTTCACCCTCTTCCTCCAGACTCTCAAGATACTTTTAGAATTTCCTTTTATCAGCTTTTTTTATTCTTTCTGTGTCTGACTTGCCATTTATCTCAGACCTTTCATTCTGCACCAGTGTCATCCTCACCACATGGGTAGACTTAACCGAGCAGTTAATGCTATTACATTGTTGGATCCTCCTGTACTGGACTGTGCTAGTCCACATCAGCATCAGCAAGGATGGGAGTCTGACAAGCACATGGGAACTGTCACACAGGGACCAATGTCTGTTGGTCTGTAACTGATATGTTCCCAGTGTCCTGTTAGAACAAATGACTGTAAAGGCAAACTCTCCTCACAGTAAATATAACAGCAGACATTCTAAGTGCCTAACAGTGAAAGCTATGGAAACTGCTTTTGGCTGATTCAGGGACAGGCTGGGCCATCTCCGTATTGATTAGGGACATTCAAGGCCAGGCTGGATGTTTTTCTGAGCAATCTCATCTAGTTGAAGATGTCCCTGCTTCTTGCAGGGGGGTTGGACCAAATGAGCTTTGAAGGTCCCTTTCAACCTAAACTATTCTGTGATTCTATGATTCTTCCATAAGTAGTCCTCACAGTCACTAGTGCTCTTTAGTTGGGACAATTATAAGGATAAGAATAAGAGTAAGAGTAAGAATAAGAATAAGGGTAAGATTAAGAATAAGAATAAGAATAAGAGTAAGAATAAGAATAAGAATGAGAAGAAGAAGAAGAAGGAGAATAAGAATGAGAAGAAGAAGGAGAATAAGAATGAGAAGAAGAAGAAGAAGAAGAAGAAGAAGAAGAAGAAGAAGAAGAAGAAGAAGAAGAAGAAGAAGAAGAAGAAGAAGAAGAAGAAGAAGAAGAAGAAGAAGAAGAAGAAGAAGAAGAAGAAGAAGAAGAAGAAGAAGAAGAAGAAGAAGAAGAAGAAGAAGAAGAAGAAGAAGAAGAAGAAGAAGAAGAAGAAGAAGAAGAAGGAGAAGATGGACCAATAATGGTGGATATCTGCAAGTTTTCCGCATTTTTGGACACCAAGAGATATTCTTAGCTTAACTTCTGGTTTACAGTGTAAAATTCCTGACTGCTACACGATAATTGGAATTCTTCACATGTATCTACATGGACACAGTGTCATAAAATGCTCCAAAGTGAATGACTATTCAGTTCTGCCCGAAGAGATGGACATAGGCAAGCTCTTTAGTGAGCTAGGAGAAATGCAGTAAGAATACTGCTGTCATACATGCCTATTTTAGAAAATTTTAGTTGTGATGCCTGGATGTTTTAAAGTGGGTCATGGGTTCCTACTTTTAAGGTTTACAAGACTAAAAAATTCACTCTAGACAAAACTTGGTGCAGCAGTCATGCACATTAAAAAGGCACCCTGGAGCTCCAGGAAAGTACATATCTGATCTGAAGGTCTTGACTATAGCTATACAGGGATACTAATCCTAACTTTCAACAGTAGGAAAATGGTGAAAGTGGTGATAGAAATAAAGCTGGAGGTAATAATTTTCTGAGCATGAATTGTAAAAGTGGATCTTCAGTATTCAAACCCCCCCATAAAAAAGCACATAGATTGCTGGATGTTATTTATTTAGTATTGTCACTATAGCTATTATTATAACAATTGGCATGAAAGTCTAGAGCTGAGTGACCACCTGCTGTTTGTGTTGATGCTCAATTTGCAAACAGTCAAGTACCATTTGGTTTGTGCCAGCTTGCTGCATTACTCCAGCCATAAAAGATATTGTGTAACCTAACAGCAGCTTTTTAACTAAAAATAGGTGTTCTGCTTATATCCAGTAGAAAACTGGTATTTAATGACTACAATACAATGTATTCACATTCTTTCAGCTGCTTCAAGCTGAAATAACAGCTTTTTCAGCTGCAACAAATGAGGCAAACCTCCTTAGAGGAAAATTTAGTAACACTAGCAAACTCGGAGACAAGACAATTGGACAAATTTACTGCTGCCATAGCACTGCAAAAGGCTGCCTGTGTGACCTTGGGCAAGCCTTCAGACATGGCTTTAGAAAGGTTAAGCATTTAAAACCCATCCTGAAGTTACTAGCAAACCCAGGGCCTAAGCACCTATGAAAATCGGATCCTTTGATCTTCACCATTTGTCATTCTGATACCACACAAGGGTAAAAGGGATCTTTTGTGTTGACCTCAGGGAGTCAGACCAGGCCCTCACTTACAGGGTCCAGTCTGAATTCAAGGGGTTTTATTTTTCTTATGATGACAGATCACCTGTCCAGAAAGAGGTCAGTTAGTGCAGATACCTAAGAAAGGGAGTGTGATCCTGTGTTTAGTGGGAGAAACTGAGAGTCAGAACTCTTGGGAGCTGCTATTATATCACATTGTGGCTTTAGGCAAGAGACTTCACTTTTGTCTTTCAGTTAACCTACCTGTAGTATTTACATGACCAAGCATGGTGATACTTTATTGTTATTTATAAAGTGCTTGGGGATCACTGGAGATATAATCGTCTAAAAATTAAAACAATCATTTGCAGCAAGAGGGATTCTGTGTCTGGGCAGGCAGAAAAGCTGTTCAGATCCCTGTTGCTGCTGCTTGGGCACAGAATGTGTTAAACTGCAGCGTGCAGAGACGTTTCTTATTCATTAACAGCCTTATTGTGTGATGAAAGGAAAGGCAAACTCTGCGACCATTTTGCTGATGTTAAGGATTTCATACACATAATAAATTATACGTGAACGTTGTTGCCATGCATCCATCTCAGCCTTCAGCCCCTCGGGGGCTCAATCATGCTGTTCTCCTGTAGCTAGGAATATCAATGCACTGAAACAATGAGCTAAATGTACGTGTATCTCATCAGTGGATGTTATGAAGATAACATAAAAGGGGAGTGAAGGAATGTGGACCTGACTCCCTACCTGATCGGGGGAGAAGGTTACCGACCTCATCATCTAATGTAATAAACACCATCCAGGTAGGGAGCTAGCACAGAGCCCTGAGCAATATGAAGCCCCATGGAATGAGATACAGCACAGTACATGCAACTTTCATAAAGATTTCCGTGTGGGTAGGTTTTGTTTTTGATAAGAAGAAAGGAGGCTGTATGCCCAGCTGTGAAATATGGACAAGCAGCACCAAGCCTTTTCTCACAGCACCCTCATGTGCTCTCAGCAGAAAATGCTCTGTGTCACAGGGGGAATACTGTGTCTTTCAACAACGTTGTAACTTGTTGAAAGAACTAATTTAAATTAAATACGACAGCCAGTACATATTAATTAAGTATCAATTGATTCTTAAAAGAGTACTTATTGAGGGTTCTCAAGTTGGGAAGGGATAAATCTGGCTGTCATGTAATTAATTCAGAATGACAGAGGCAACAAATGCATATTACATGTTTTTCCTCTGAATATTAACTTGTAAAGAATGTTTACATATCCGATTAACATTTAACGAGATAACCTTATACTACGTTAATTAGCTACATGCTAATTAAAAATGTACCAAAATTAATATAGACATTAAGCAAGTCAACTGTATAACTGCTTATGCGTAAGGGAAAATAAACATGAAATATTTGGAAAAGCTCTTCGAGGCAAAATATGGGAGGATCCAGACCTATTATGTCCCTGCCACTGACTCGGGAAACCAGCATCTGGCCAAAGTAAACAAAGAGCAGAGGGGTTTACTTTTCCTTATGTACATGACTAGTGAACTTCTTTCTGGCCACATCTCATCCCAGTGTTGCTGGTCTCTGTTTTGGAAGCTGTATGAAACTGGATTGGATTCTTCTCTTTGGTTTGATATTAAACATGGTGGGTCATAAACAAAAAATGGGGATTTTGAGAGCTATGTGAAATATGATATGTATATGATGAATAAAACTGAATAAGAAACTCAATTGTTATTAAACTAAGCACCTTGTTTGACTTCTTAAATACATCAGTACTGCAAATATCTGACCAGCCCCTGTGTACATAGTAACATATCTTCCCTGCAGACTATAATAAACCAAATGCTCAGTGAACAATGAAAGGAAAAGGAGTGGTTGTCTCTGTGTTTTAAAGGACAGAAATAGTTCTTGCCCATTAAAATAAGGCATTAAATAATACTTATGTTTGTGTCTATTTCACTGATGTTAGCATTTGAGTACTTGTTTTGGCACCAGTGAAGAATTATATACCCCTGGCGGAGGGTCATTTTCTAAGGCATCCTGCCTTGCTTTTACCAGTAATTGCAGCTAACTGGAAAGTCATGCCTGTTTGATTCTAAACATTGTAAATTGGCTTATTTTCAAATGTAATAACTCTGAAAAGCAAAGCAGAACTAGAAAAAAGTCACTAAAGCTTTGTCTCCTCTCTTGCACATAATAGACTTCTTGCTTACAAAGGCCCACATAGTAGAAGTGCAGCTTCCAGCCCCCAGACAGATGTGAATAGTTGTCTATGTGGATACTTCAGTATACCACAAACCTTTAGGGAAATGTCTTATACTGATCAGTTTAACAGTTGACTCAGTTACGTCTACTGCATGTGTTCTATTTCTGGTATGTACGTGCATGTCTGTATGTGTACATATACACACATGAATCTCTGAATCTTTTTGCATGATTCCTCTCTTTCTGAACTGTAGCACTGAGTAAAGTACTTTGAGAAAAAACTGATCTCTTTAATACCATTGTTGAGCCATTTACATTCTAACATTACAATATTCAGTTTTCACCTCACTTTAATTATAATATGGATATAATTTAATCCCTTTTGTAAGATATTTAAGACCTATGTAGTTCAAAACCTGATAAATTATAATAGAAGAACAAATGCAAAGCGCAGAGGGAATTAAAATGTTACAAGAAAAAAATAAGGACAATGAGATAAACATTGACATGTAACAGTGAAATGGGGAATGGAGAAAGATGCCATGGGAAGTGTGAAGGAAAGCAACTAGGATGCAAACAACAGGACGTGGAAGGTATGTGCAAAAATAATGGAAAAAGCTGAAAATAGAAAGTGATTCTACAGAGTTTAAGAGTGATCAGCAGAAAGACGAGGAGGACATGGAGGGAAAGACAGATGTCATGTTCTTGTAATGGAACTGACTGTGCTGATATCCCTGCAAAGCCTCTCAGCACACCCCTTGTAAATGAGATGTTTTCAGAAGCCTGAGAAAACTCAGACACAGTTGACAGCTTATGTGGTCAGAAAAAAACCTCCAGGTGTAATCTGTGGGCCCTGTCTGCCTCCTGCTGCTCCCTGAATCTTACGAGAAAGCACAGACCCCTCAAAAAACCTTTTCCAGTGACCTAGGAACATGAACCTGTGAAGAAATCTGAAGATTTTCAGCATACATGCAATATTGAGGAAGGCTTGCAGTCATTCCACTGCCATATTTTCAGCTGTGTTAAAAAGACAATGACCAGTTCAATTCCAGCTCAATAAAATCCAAGCAGCTGGGATAAACAGCAGTGTTGGACTGGAGAAATGTGACCAGATGGTGGAAAGGTACAGAACAGTGCTGAGCCCAGTGAATAAACAGAGCTACTAGTCAGTAGCTATGAAAAGGAAGAGACATTATTGTGGGCACTTTGAAGCACTTGACTAGCAGAAGCATCATTCAGCGCTGAATAGCATGGACAAGCTTGGCTGATGCTAATGCAGCACCAGTATCTCTTCAGGGTGAAGGAGAAAGTCAAGCTGAGCATCAAGCACCATACAGAACAGATGTTTTCTAATAGTAGAGCAAGATTTCCTGGTAGAAAGTGAAGAGCTAAAGGACAAGCTGAAATTAGAAGCAGGCCTCACACGAAACCATAAGAATGCACTAAGTCATTCTCATCAGGTTAGGGAGCACTGAGTCTGCAGTGAAGAGGCAATTCTGCAGCTTACTGCTGCTGAAGTGCAGAGCAGTTAAGATGCAGAATGATATAGCAGGAGGAAGACTAGGAGTCACAATGATGCAGATCAGGAGCCAAAAGCATTGACTCCAAATGCCTTGACAAATACAGAAAGGAGACAGATAGAAAAGGAGTTCTTGTCAGCACTCTCTGGACTGGAACAATTCTGTGATGGCTTTCGGCATAAGGTGGATATGCCAGCTGATCACAAAGCCAGAATGTATGATGAGGAAACCAACGCTCAGTGGTTACACAGATCTACAGAAAAATACCCACTTTCATTAAAGGTGAAGGCATCATTTGGGAAATCCAGCCCTGGATGACTTAGTGGAAAGGATGCCCTTTCTGAGGTTCCATGGAGAGGAAGAAGTTATGGGTTATGTGGTTGTCTGAGATTAATGTAACAGTGGACAGGCTAGACTTCTAGCCAGAAGGAAACCATTTTTCACTTCTCTAGCAGAGGAAGAGGAAAAGATTCTGGGTAGGCCTTCACTTATCTATTGATGAACTCCTAAATCCTGATTTTAGATTTGGAAGTGTTGCAGGTATTACACTGATGAACTGCACAGCAGCTCAAACCCACTCCCCACAGTTTGTGACTGTTAAATAGGACTGGTATCTAGGATGTTATTCTAGAGCTCAAGACTCTAAGAACAAAGCCTTTTTTTACAGAAGGATGCAGATAATTAGCTTAATCTGAGGTCTCTCCAGGCCTTAGAAGGTTTTACTAGCTTCCAGGAAGACCAGTTTTGCCCTTCACCAGACTTGCTACAAAATTCAGCTTCTAACTGTATGACAGGCTTCTCATGGACCTTTCATAGTATACTGTAGCTCAGTGATCTGTAATACATTCTCTACTTCCAAGCTTAATCTAACAGGTTTTGCCTTTCTAAAACACTGCTTAAAAATCACGAAAATCAGTATGTTCCCATTCAAATTTTAAATCACTGCAGTCCTTCAAGGGCTTAAGAACCTATTTGGAAAACAACAAGCAGGTAGAAGGTATTCACATTGCTGAATTCTCTTCCCAATTTTCTCTAGGAGAGAAATACTGGTTTACATGTGAAAGAAACTGTCAAGTAACATGGCACCAGTATTGCAGTGGGGAAGAATGTTAGCTTTTGGAGGGTTTCTAAACATTTTAATATGATTAAGCCTGGTCTGAGATTTGTGATCAGCTCAGAAAAACTCAGTGTTC
This sequence comes from Nestor notabilis, assembly GCF_000696875.1. Lineage (NCBI taxonomy): Eukaryota > Metazoa > Chordata > Aves > Psittaciformes > Psittacidae > Nestor > Nestor notabilis. Next base: position 28,484 of record NW_009922233.1, on the reverse strand, counting down.
TTTACTGCCTCTGAACTACTTCTATCTTATTTGGGGTGTTCTGGTTTAGTGTATTTTGGTGTGAAATATGGCCCTGGATTTTATGGGGTGTTAGTATGACAGTAATTTCAGGCAATGAGCTGAAGTAACAATATCACTTGCTAGTCATTTTTTTAATTTTAATTGCTGCCAATCTTTTAATATGTGCTACTTATTTGAGTTTCTTTGGTGTCTCTGGGTGTCATTTCTCCTATCTGCACAAGAGAAATAATGATAGCTACCTTACAGATGAGTCATGAAGTATAGTTATGCTCATGTTTGTAAAATACTTCCAAGACACTGAGTGGCTTGACTTATAAAACCCTTTGCTATTATTAGATGTTCTGTTATCCTCTTTTCCAGAAATATACATGAACACTTTAAAACAAAGAAAGCAAGCTGCTACTCACTTTTAAAAGCTTATGTATGTTCATAATCTGCTGGATTCATCAGTCCTCAGCTGATCTATCCACTTTCTTATACTCCTACCAATCACAAAAATTGAACAATGAGGGATTTTCAATTGTACTTTTACTTGAGGAGGAGGGGGAGAATTTGAAATTAGAATGTCTATGGGAACAAGTAGGCAGGAAGTGGAATGGAAAGGCAGACAAACAGTAACATTTTTAAGTACTAACGCACAAACATTTCTTACCTATCAGGTGATTTTAAATCAAGAATATTTGGAAGGAGTGGGCTGCTTGAGATTTTTAAAGTGTTATTATTGCTTTTACACAAAACTGTGTAAACAGAAGCAATCTAAGATTTCAAGTTAAATTATGTGTGTTCCCATGTTTTTCCCCAGAACCCAAAGTAAATATATGGTCTCAACACGGAGCAGGATGACTCCTATTTGGAAGCATGATAGCTGTAGCCCCAAAGGAGACAATAGTTATTTGCTATTTATTGTTACAGACGGCTGCATTACCAGAGGGATTTAAGGACATTTAGCACAACACATGCACTCTATAACTGAGTGAACATGCCCTTTTGCAAACACATCTTCCCCTCTCAGTGCTGCCTGGAGCACTGAAACTTTCAGGCATTGCCTTCTCTGCCATTGCTGACACCAGTTATATGGGAACAGATAATTCTAGAGGCCTGTCATTTTCTTCTCCACCTGCCATCTCACCTTCCAGTCTCCTAAGGGCCCTGTCAACCTTAATCACAGTTTTCTTTGTGATGGAAACCACAGGTGAAGAACCAAACAGGTTCCAGACTTGCCCACAGCAGAATTGTTTTACCCATATTCCCTGGAAAAGGATGGGGAAAAAATGGGGAGACAAGGGCAAAAATGCAGATGTACTACAATAGACAGCCACACCAAAAGCAACTGAGCACGAATAACCCTCCTGTTGGATTTTCTTCCTCATTAAATCCTTTCTCCATGCGTAGTTCAGGTATACTAATACTTCAGGCAAGGATCATGGTGTCATAAAGTTTGGGCTGAATTAAGTACTTGTCTTTGCAAGACTGAGAAACGATTTTCATTCAGAGCCCTCCAAACCTACATATGCCAGTTTCATCCAGGTCAATAACAACAAAACTCTGATTTACCTTTGTAGAGCTGAAATTCTCATTTATTTTTCAGAACTTTTCAGCCAGATTTTGAGGTGCTCACCATACAGAAAACCTTTTTTTCCATTAGGTATCTACATGAAAACAAAAATAAAAAAAAAGCCAGTGTTAGGACAGTGCTGGCCAGATGCTTCCATAAATCCAGGACATGAAATCCTTGGAAAATACGGCTGTGTCAATGATGGTAAGCCTTTTGTGAAATCAAGTCCTCAAATAACGATTGTTTCTAAAGTAGGACTTCACCAAATGTATGGCTGTAGGATGGTTACATGCCTCTGAGAAGATGAATTAAAATTTTGTGAAGACCGGGGCCAATGTGATAAAGAATTCCTTTAAATTTACAAAGTGGGGCTTGGACAGCATAGAAATTACATTCACCATTTTTCAGGTTCACTGTTTTGGCATCACACCTCAAATCTTTTACTCTGATCAGATCCAGCATTCAATGAAGGAATCTGCAGAAGCAGCAAGCCTCACCCATCACTACTCAGAATCCTATTCAGTCCAGATCCGCCCAGAATTCAGACCTCAGTCACCATGTCCCGCACTATGATTTGTGGTGGCAGTTGTATACTGTGTTCACTGTCTAACCTTACACAACAAAAGCTGTGCAGCTAAGGTAGAGTGTGGTACTGTTTTTACAATGTCACTCTATGCCATTTTTCTTTGTTGTTGTATGAAGAGGGAAAGGGAAGGGAAGGGAAGGGAAGGGAAGGGAAGGGAAGGAAAGGAAAGGAAAGGAAAGGAAAGGAAAGGAAAGGAAAGGAAAGGAAAGGAAAGGAAAGGAAAGGAAAAAAGAAAAGAAAAGAAAGGAAAAGAAAAAAGGAAAAGAAAAAAGAGAAGAGAAGAGAAGAGAAGAGAAGAGAAGAGAAGAGAAGAGAAGAGAAGAGAAAAGAAAAAAGAAAAAAAGAAAAGAAAAGAAAAAGAAAAAAGAGAAAAGAAAAGAAAAGAAAAGAAAAGAAAAGAAAAGAGAAGAAAAGAAAAGAAAAGCCATGTTCTGGGGTATAGGATGCCTAATTTAACAAAAACTGTGAGAAAATGTACTCTGGTCCTACTGCAACGTTGGGTGCGTTTGCTGAAACTGCACTGTGCTTGTTAACGGCTTGGTAAAGACTCATATTACCTTCAGTGGCCTTTGGATCTGCCACTAAGTGAGACAGCATAAATAGATCAGGATTTGGAGGAAGGTTTAACTGTGCACCATCAATTTTATAGCACCTTTAAACCAATATTTACAATAGCTATCATCAAGTGATTCACTATTTAAAATGCTCCCAAACAGACTATTGACAAACCTGCAATTCGCCTTCCATCTCCAAACTCGAGATGGGTATTTTTTGCCCTCTCTTTTTTTATATATTGACACTTAAGTTTTTCAGCACAGAATGTATATTGACAGAGCCATCAAGAGAGCAAACACATTAAACCTAAAACAACAACCAAAAACTCTAAATAATACAAAGCTGGACCTAGAAGCATGTATGCTGAAAAGCTTTAGTTAACTGGGTTAGCAAATAGATCCTCAAGGTTCCGTTTGGGCTCATGTAGCAAGCAAAACAAAAGCAAATCTTGCATTTTTACAGACCATAACAATTTATGGTGTCAGATCAGAGCCAGAGTTCGCTTCTCTGGCTCCAAGCATTCAGCAATATGTTGGTCACACAAAAAACTTGAATCTGTTGAGTGCTGCTTTGCTAAAAACTTCACCAGCAAAGTCTGTTCTAACATTTCTGTACAGTAAAAATCAGGTATTGCTGGTTTAAAGGAGAATTCTCAGCTCAGCCAATGGACAAGGCAAAGCACAGCTCTTCCTTAGCCCTGCCTGGGGGATGAACTTGCAGTCAATTAGGCTCAAGAGCCAGCAGGCACCTGGACATCACTATGCAGCAGCTGTGACTCCCCAAGGCCCCACTTTCGCTGCCAAGGCTTCTGCTTGAGAGGAGAATCCGGCCCATCATTTTTGTCAGATTTCTTTCATCTGTTATTTATAGGAGAGAAAACAGCTGCAGGTCGAGTATACTGAGGGCGGTACAGCACCGGGAATCATCTTGACCAATGCATGCTGCCATGAGGTAGAGACCAAGACATTGGAAATTACACATCCCTTGGCAGCACAGGAGTAACACAAAATAGAGAACAAAAGTTGCAGGCAAAGGCAATGCTATTTTCTCACAAGTCTGAAGAAGAATGGACGAACATTTTCAGTCCTCTGCCTTCAGTTCTAGACTTTGATTCATTTCTATGTCCCTTCACTTCTTCACTCAGCTCAGAAATCTTGAGGCAACTGTTTTGATCGCCAAGCATGTGTGTTTTCTCTTTTATAAATCATCCCTGTCTCAGCAGGATGCAGTGTTACAGCCCAGTCATTTGCTTCAGGAAAGGGTTTCCTTCCCTCTGGCAGTATGTTCTCTTCTCCTCTCATGTTTGGATCTGGGCTTATGAAACAAACATTGGTTTCTTAACCTCAGAAACAAAACTCCTTGTTCTTGTGCTGCATCAAGAATTCTGGCCTGATTTTAGGCCCCTCAAAGGATTAAGATCACACCTGGAGGTTGCAGGATAATTTCTTTTTGGAATTTTCTTCCTTTCTGTGACAGAGGATCTACAGCATGCAGAGGCATAACTTCGTACAGCTAGAGAGATGCTGGTATTTCTGTATTTGAGCAAGCATTCCCAGTGTGGAAAATGCCAAGGTTCAACCTTACAAAGTTTGCATCGTATTCCTGCTACCTTTATGGAAGAAAAGAATGCTTCGCTCAGGTTGCATCTCTTCTGCAGACTGGAGATGTGGGAAAACAACTGTGAAATAACTGTAACCGTCACAAATCAGGGTAGTATTATCAGGAAAAATGTAGTGGCATGGGAGTCATCGTGTGCCACACAAGCCTGTCAGGAATACAACTACTTCATACTGAAATTTGTCCCTCAGCTTTGTTGCTGAAACTGGAGCTAGGTGAGTAAACCTGGCTTGAGCATGTCTACATGGCACCTCGGTGTCACCTGCACATGTAGTGTCTCTTCCTCCTTATGATCCCAGATCCATGGATTGCAGCCATGTGATGAATTAATATGCAAACAGCAGCCAAATTAGGCTGCAACAGTGGGATCTGGTGAGTATGGCTATCACTGATGAGTTGCAAGCACAGTGTTAAAATCCATGGATGAGGAACTACTGCTTTTAGTGTGCTGAGTGCAACAGAAGATCCCGTAATGTCCCTACTTGCTAAATAATTTTCTGTTAAGTTTATATAGCTCTTTTACTTTTAATTTCCCCTAATATTTTCTCATGGTTTTGTTTTATTTTTATTTTATCCTTCAGCATCTTCCATCCTACATTCTACTGGAATTGTCTTTACTGGCAGTTTCATTCCTCTTGAATTGTTTTTTATGAAACTTTATTGAAAAAGGAATTAAGCCTCTGCATTGCACTCAGACAATGTGACAATTGCTAAAACCCTGGAAGAACTGGGACTATTTCTGTATTTTAAGTGGCAAATACTGGAAGGAGGAGCTTAGTGCTAGTTAGCTTATGTAACCTGAGATAGTTCTTTACAAAGCTCTCTTAGCAGTGTCATGCTTCTAGAAAAATATCATTCAGACTACTGGTTGTAGCTGCCTTTTTAGGCTTAACAATCATGCCAAATTCACAAGCTCTTTATTTCTAAAATCCCAACATAACACTCCAAATTTTCCCCCTATCTTGAAAGGAAGAAGTGCTCCAAATCACAGAAGGTGTATGTGATGTGGCTTTTACAGTTATATCTGAGCATTTCATATCTTTAATTCCAGACATCACAGTAATGCTGTGAGGCAGGGTATGGTGTCATTGCTGCAGAACCTAAGCATCAAGAGGTTTAATGATTTGTTACAGTTAACACAAAGACCTGGCAATTCCCTCGGGATCTTTGTGTTCCTGGCTAATGACCATTCTCTTTTTACACCTTTAAGGAGAAAAGATGGCGAAAACCTTTTGCACAGGCAAATGAAAATAGAAAGCACCGGTGAAAGAGCAATGGGTATGGGCTCCCTTCAGTCCTCCTTGACTTCAGTAAGCTCCATCCCTTGGTTTGTAGCACATTTTCTCCCCTTGTCTGCAAAGGCGAATAGGCTCTCCTAGTCCTGCTACCCACTCACATAAACGAGTCGCTTTTGACTCTCCTTTGTGGAACAACAGTGACATGCAGTGGCTGTTCAAGCAAAGCACAGCAATATAGGACTAAGAACGGTATTATCAGGACTGCTTCTGTACAGTAACATTACATTCATACTTAACAGCTACCAGTAAACTGGGTGCCCGTGTCGTGATAACAGTTTATAAATGAGCTTGGTGAAATGCCAAGTTATGATTATGTGTGTTGCAAAATCCACTTCAAGCACTAATTTATACTATATCCTTATTTCTTACATAGCAGTGCTATTTAGAAGGAAATCACATTTCAACATCATTTCCAAATTAGTAGAAAATATTTGTATTGACTTGCAGTGCTTGTATGGGTTGCAGCTGACAGTGAGGGCTGAAGTCTCTACATATAATGAAAGAAAATCTGATGAGAATTATTCAGGTTCTAAATGAGGTTTAGTAACGTCTTTTATTCAACTTGAAGCAGTTGAGGAGGAATACTGCCATTAAAGATGGCGAAGTACGGCAAAATATATCAGCTATTCCATTGTCACAAAGTTAGTGGTCAAGTAAACGTTTGGGGATGCACTTGCCATTTTGGATGGACATGCTGCTTTCTAAGAGCCTTTAGTGTTTTAATACTTGTCATAGTGTCTAAATTCCAAAGGAGTTAGAAGTTGCAAGGGGATTTGCTATACGAACAGTTTGCTTTCTGTGGGATTATTTACTGAGCTCCTTTGGGCAACCGTTCCCATAGGCAAACCTAAGACAGTGGAGATAATCACCAGGTTAGCTGGTCTTTGAAAGAGAAAGGCTTACCTGTATCAAATTCAATCCTCTTCCCAAACAGGTGAATGTATGGTTCATCAGGCTTTTGGAAATAAAATGGCAGAGAAGCAGCTTTAGAAGGAGTGGGTATGGGAGTTACTACTCCAATAAAGAATGTAGAATTGCTCAGAGAAGGATTGATGAGCTCTAGACAGTGTGTAGGAAGAGGCCTTTGAAGTTTAGAGAGGGCAGCTTGAATTATAAGACAAAAAGCCCAGTTGTTATGGTGACAGAGGGTACCAATGTACTGCAGTTACTGCCAAGGAGGAGAAAAAGGTCTTTTTGGTGAACAGGAGAGCAGGAAAGTGAGCCCAAGACAGAACCTGAAGGGCAGGTCTCTGCCCAGGAAGAGCTTGGGAGTGGGAGCATGGTTTTCCTATTGGGCCAAATCAAGGTCCCATCTTTTATGAAGTTTGCCATAGACACGATGTGCTTCCAAGTCTGCTGGCTACAGCTGTTGTCATGCCTGGATTGTACCATTCATAAACAGAAAAGCAGATAACTCAAATGACTTGTTATTGCAAATCTTACAAAGTTTGTTCTTCTGTGGATTTTGCCTGACAGTTACAAAATTCTTTTATGTGGATTTTTTTGCATAATTAAATGCTTCACTGTATAAATACTAGTCAAGTGGGAGCTGTGGCAGTAAAAGGTTTATGATGCCAAAGGGTTTTCACAGTACTGGTACAGCCAGCTCCAAAAGGCTATGGAAATAGAGACTCCTCCACAAGCAATTCAGTTCAACCTCTCTGTATGCTGCAGGCTTTACATACAACATTAGCTTATAAATATTTGAGAAGGCCAGGTTGGACAGAGAAATATGTTAGCTCCTTCAGCAGCCAGATGTGTTGTCCAGAAGCGTAAGCCATTAGCAAATGCTGTTCAGCTACTAGCAGATAAATTCCTTTCAGCACCTAGGGAGCATTACACTGAGAGAATCCCAGCCTTCCATCACAAGTGGCATTGCCTTGTCCTTGGCAAAAATGGAAACAGCAAAATAATGAGCCAAAAGCTCTTCATGGAACTGCCTGCCACCCCTCCAACCCCAACCAAGTAGTCTTTTAGCTAGCCTTGAAATTAGTGATAATAAGCAGACTGTCACAAGGATTAAGATGCTACTTTTTAATACTTCACTGCTCATCAGCTCTGGTCTGCTCCAAATGAAATATTAAAGCCAATAGCTTAAACCATCATATGAACAGGACCGGACTGTAGAGGTGGTGTTCTGAATAAATGCATTTGAATTCTCAAGAGTGGCGGGAGATGACTTGAGAGTATAAATTCATTCAGTTGTGGCAGCCTGGTTGATAAGCAGTAACTCATTAACTGATGGTAACTTGCCTACTTACAGTCTCATATCCCATTCTTTCTCACAGTTTTACAAGTATCAACTTTAGTGCCTTATCCTCAATGGAATAAGGAAACCTGAAAGGTTCCTGTAAGGTCACAAAGATAGGTTTTCTTAGGTAGTAGGCTGAGAAACTAGGTCACACGTAGCAAGAGATTTCAATCTGTCAATGCCACTTTAGTTAGAGTGGGGTAGGGCATTGCATTCCTCTTCCTTTCCCTCTAACACTGGACTCCACATACCTGCATCTGGTTGACAGATTGTCAACCAACTGCTGTTCAGCTGTCTGGGGACTGTAGTTCAGGGACAAAGGAACTATTCCCTAATAGTGCTCATCCAACATATAATTCTAGCTACTCAATGGTGGCCTTCTATGATGGGGCTATAAAATTGATGGATAAGGGGCAAAGCAGTTGACATAGTCTACCTGGTCTTATGCGAAGTGTTTGACACTGTCCCACACGACATCCTTGTCTCTAAATTGGAGAGACATAAATTTGATAGATGGACCACTCAGTGGATAAAGAACTGGCTGGATGGCTGCGTGCAGCATTGTGGTCAATGGTTCAATGTTCAGCTGGAGACCAGTAACAAGTGGTGTCCCTCAGGGGTCGGTGTTGGGACTGATCCTGTTCAACATCTTTGTCAGTGACATGGACAGTGGGATTGATGCGCCCTCAGCAAGTTTGCCGACAACACCAAGTTGTGTGGCTCGGTTGATACGCTGGAGGGAAGGGATGGGATCCAGATGCACCTGGACACGCTTGAGAGCTGGGCCAATACCAGCCTCAGGAAGTTCAACAATGCGAAGTGCAAGGTTCTGCATCTGGGTTGGGGCAATCCCAGGCACAGCTACAGGTTGGGTGGAGAAGAGATTCAGAGCAGCCCTGCGGAGGACTTCGGGGGG
>NW_009922233.1:0-19520 GCF_000696875.1 Nestor notabilis | reverse complement strand
CAGTTCTGGTGTCCTCAACATAAGGAGGACACGGAGCTGTTGGAGCAAGTCCAGAGGAGGGCCATGAGGATGATAAGGGGGCTGGAGCACCTCCAGCCTGTATGAAGACAGGCTGAGAAAGTTGGGGCTGTTCAGCCTGGAGAAGAGAAGCTGTGTGGTGACCTCATAGCAGCCTTCCAGTATCTGAATGGGACCTACAATGATGCTGGAGAGGGACTCCATCAGGGACTCTAGTGATAGGACAAGGGGTAATGGCTTTAAACTTCAACAGGGGAAGTTCAGGTTAGATATAAGGAAGAAGTTCTTTACTGTGAGCGTGGGGAGCCATTGGACTGGGTTGCCCAAAGAAGTGGTAAATGCTCCATCCCTGGCCAGGTTGGATAGAGTCTTGGGCAACATGGAGCAGGGTGCAGGGTCCCTGCCCATGGCAGGAGGGTTGGAACTGGATGATCTTAAGGTCCTTTCCAACACAAACCAGTTTGTGATTATATGATTCTATGCTCTTGCACCACAGCTAAGAACACTTTTTTACAGGAGATGCTCTACCCTAGTAATTTGGCTTGAAAGAATTACAGATGTGACTGAGCAGCCCATGCAGAGGTATATTCGTAGATCTGGAGTAGACAATGGTGCCACAGTTCGCAAGAAAGGAAGACTGAATCTAATAAATGTGAGAGGGTAGAGTTGGTCTCTTTTACTTTGAGAGTTGTTGCAGTTTCAAAATTCAACAATGTCTTAGTGAATCCCACTGAAGTTGCTCAGCTCCCACTTAAAGCAGAGCTTCCTGACTTTTCTTTGGAAAAATGTTTTTATTGAGAGAGGGTAAAGAAATTAAGAGCCACAGGAAAATGCAGCACGCTGTTACCTGCAGAATGCCTCTTATATTGTCAGGACTGATCCTGAAGTCTGTCCTTCCAATTGTTCAGTTGTTAGACAGTCTGTCTTACTCAGGAAATAAGCCATCATATAAACCTTTTTTTCTTTTTTCTTTTTTAATTATTATTGCATCCTCGGACTGGATGAAACAGAACTGGCCCCAGCACTGAGCCCTCAGTAACACCACTTGTGACCAGTCCCCAGCTCGATTTAATTCTATTCACTGCCGTGTTTTGAGTCTGGCCATACAGCCAGTTTTTTACCCAGTAAACGATACACCCATGCAAGCCATGAGCAGCCAGTTTCTCCACAAGAAGGCCATGGAAAACAGTGCCAAAGGCTTTACTTAAGTCAACTAAAGGTAGACAACATCCACAGCTTTTCCTTCATCCACCGAGTGGGTCACCTTGTCATAGAAGGAGATCAGGTCAGTCAAACAGGATCTTTCATAAACCCATGCTGACTGGGTCTGATCGTGTGGCTGTCGTGTATGTGCTGTATGTATGGGAATGAATGGTTTCTTTCCAAATACAGTCAACTGCTTAGTATAGCCATGAGATGTCAGCAGAGACCGCTCTTTCTGTGCAAACCATTATAAAATGGAAAAGGTCTCTCAAGTCAGAGCATTCAAACTATGATTACAAGCAATACGAATGCCAAAGTGGGACATGACACAGCAGTACATACTGCCATTACTAATGTCTGTCCAGAGATTGAATGTGACAGTGATATGGCTGCTGAAAGGACTAGCAAAATGGGAGAGAAAAGTTCGAGAGCCTAGTTAGGGTTCAAGCTGAGGAGAAAGCTATTACAGTAAACCAGCACTATAATGTTTCAGTAAAAGTAAAATGATCTAAGTTTTTGTCACCTAACTGGAATGCAACCCAGTAAAGACCTGTAACCTAACCCAAGAGTGACTAAACTTTGGGGGTTGAAAGTGGCTTTCCAGGTAGTTTTGTCTGTCCTCCAAGAACATCTGACCAAATTCCTGTGAGCTTGCAGTTGCTGGGCTAACAACTGTGCCCACTTAGCAAATAAACTGGGATTACTGAGGCACGGGACAGTCTCTTGCAAACATGGTTATACCAATTCTGGGGAAGTTTGATTCTCTAGTACAGAGCCAGAGCATTCATTCTAACCTTCTTGTTCCTGAACTGGGGCACCTTAGTCTGTCAATATGAAAATGGCAGTCAGGAGGCCAAGTGACATGTGTTTTTTGCTGATATGTCTTAGCTAACTATGAACCGATTCGCTCCAAGGAATTTACAAAATGGACCAGTGAAAAGGCTATCTGTATTTATGAAGTTGGCTCAGATTTCTTCATTTTGTTTTCAGTTTCAAACAGTTGAGATCACTGGATTTCATTTGCAAAACAAGTGATAAAACTGGAGGCCAAGATTACTTGAGATCCCAAGATATCAATCAAGCATAGGAAAATCTAAGTCTCTTGGATCTGTCTCATGGACCAGTTCTGGTTTTCCTTACCAGCTTCAGTGGGCAGGCACTCTGTGCTTTGCTGTGGTCACCTTAGCCGGGAGGTTCTGGGCAGATTCTGGCTCTCCTCTGCTGCTGACCAACTAGGCATGTACAGAGCATGTCCTCTTGGGTCTCCATCCTGCCATGCTTTTAAATTTGGGAGGAGGAACTTACAAATCACATCTGCCTGCATAGAGTCAGTCGGGTTGTACTGGGTTTGCTTGACAAGGTTGGAGTGGTGGGGCAACAAGGGTGGCACCTGTGAAAAGCTGCTAGAAACTTCTCCCCATGTCCCACAGAGCGAATGCCAGCCAGATCCAAGACAGACCCTCCACTGGCCAAGGCCGAGCCCATCAGTGACACTGGTAGTGCCTCTGGAGTAATACATTTAAGAAGAGGGAAAAGTGTGCAGGAGCAATCGCAGCTGGGAGAGATGAGTGAGAACAGGACAGCAACAGCTCTGCAGACACCAAGGTCAGTGAAGAAGGAGGAGGGGGTGCTCCAAGCATCAGAGCAGATTCCCCAGCAGCCCATGGTGCAGACCATGGTGAGGCAGGTTGTCACCCTGCAGCCCATGGAGGTCTATGGTGGAGCAGATACCCACTTGCAGCCCATGGAGGACCCCATGCAGGAGCAGGGGTGTACTGACGGAGGCTGTGACCCCATGGGAAACCTGCACTGGAGCAGGCTCCTGGCAGGACCTGTGGCCCTGTGGAGAGAGGAGCCCACACTGGAGCAGGTTTGCTGCAGCACTTGTGACCCTGCAGGGGACCCACACTGGAGCAGTCTGTTCCTGAATGATTGCAACCCGTGGAAGGGACCCATGCTGGGGTAGTTCATGAAGAACTGCAGCCCCTGGGAAGGAGCCACATGGGAGAAGTTCATAAAGGACTGTCTCCTATGTGAGGGACCCCACACTGGAGCAGAGTGAGGAGCCCTCTCCTGAGGAGGAAGGAATGGCAGAAAAACCCCATGATGAACTGACCGCAATCTCCATTCCCCATTCCCCTGTGCCACTGGTGGGGAGGAGGTACAGAAAATCTGTATTGAAGTTAAGCCTGGGAAGAAGGTAGGTGTGGGGAACGGTGGTTTTAAGATTTGGTTTTATTTCTCATTATCCTGCTCTGATTTGATTGACCCACCACACAGGTCTATTGGCTTTGGACCAGTAATCAGTAAATACATGGACCTACTTTAACTGAAGCAGTGCCAGAACCAGGAATGTCCTCTTGGTCTTCAGAGGCAGGTAACTCTCACCTGCTCCCACAGGAGCTCCACAGCACAGACTCAGAATAAATCCCTGTGGTTTCATGTCTACATTATATTCACCAGCATCTCCTCTAAATGTCTTGCCTATCTGCACTTTTTTCACCCTCAAGGATCCCTTTGACCTCCCCTATCCCTCTCTGCCATCCCTTGAGGAATTCTTTGAATTAGTGACTAGTATTGTCCAGTAGCTCTGTGTACTTAAACCATTCAAACAGCACTGCTTTGATCAGTATATCTGTTTTTCTTCAATTTAAATGAGGCCAATTGCCTATGAGTTTGCAATTCACTAGAAAATAATGGGAACAGTCAGTGTCCTCATCTCAGTAACACATTTTGGAGAAAATACAGCACAGAACTGGATGTTAAATAAACATTAGCTTCAGCAAGAGGAAGAAGATTACAATGTCACTTGTACCAAATTACATAAAGTCCTCTCCAGGATGTTTTGTCTTTCTAGCATAATTCTTGAAAATGTTCAAAGCTAATCTAACTTTTCCAAACCATCTTTTTTAATTCATACTCAGACTGAATTTCAGAGAAATTCAGGGGTTATACAAATATGCAGGAGCAGAAGACACTCTTTATTACCACTGTACCAGATCTTGCAGGAAGCCAGAATTAGAAATTTAGGAAAGCCATGGAAATGAGAATTGCTTTAATTCAATAACAAATACATTGGCTTTCTAAATTAGATTTGATCACGTGAGTATTTCATGTTGTAGCTGCATAAGTATCTTATAAATACCTACCACATGTGACACAGGCACTTCAAAAGCATCATGCAAACTGTAGAATAGATCTGCAGAAAAAGTTAAAGAAAAATACATATCTTAGATCTTCACGTCTTGGTAAATAATTCCCAACTCTGAGATGTCATTTTATTTAATTTTACAACATTCAAAACCACTGTAAAATAACACCTGTAATAAATATTCAAAAAATAACTCAGATGACATTTTACTGTTACAGTTTACAGTAATGTCTGAGTAACATACAAATTGCATTATAAATAGCTTTGCCAACACCAAAACATAGAAATATCACATTTTATGTAATTCACTTAAGCACATGGAATTTTGGCTACAAAGGATTTTTTTCTTACTCTTCTTACAGATCTGTTTTGTTATGTTTTAACTTGTAAAATGTCTCAATTACACAGTCTCAGCACAAGGCAAGATGGAAGATACGTGAGAACCAGTGTGGGAGCAGGTGAGAATTACAGAATTGTACTGCCTATTCACTGGATTTCTACTGCTCAGTCTATTCAGGACTTATTTCATCCTGATAACAAGCAAGGTGTGCCAACTAAGGTCTTAGACTGAAATTCAGAAACTCTGGTTTCAAGTGACCTTGGACAGTTTTTCTGCCTCTGTTCTCCACCCACAGCATGGTACTAATAATGTTTCCTTATATCTCCAAAGACTGCAAGGTCTCAGAAGCTGCCTGCCACTATTTTTTTGTAAAGTAATTGGTACTGTGTGACTAAGATTAGAGCGGAGCTCAGTAAGAGTAAATGTGCAATCTAATGCAAGACACAATGATGAAATTGTTCTGATATTTAACAGAGGTAGGTAAATGATGCCCTTTGCACTACTGGGGAAAGCACAAGGGACTTGCTCAGTGACACAGCATGCCTTGCTGACACAGCTCCTGAGCCATAGTTGTGAACAGTGGTATGGTGAAGTCCTCCAGAAATACATGGTCTAACAGAAATGTAGTGGAGCTGTTAACACATCCAAGTCTTTACTGAGAGCCATAGCAGTCAGAGGAAAAATTCTTCCTTAACTTCAGTAGGCAGTGAAGTAAACTTTGTCTTAAACACTATAACCCAGAGGAAAAACTAATTAAGAAAACCCAGACTGCTTGGCACCTAAGATGAAATACAGGTATTCTGTGGTTTCAGTTTATGCCAGCAGTTTTCAGCACAAGTTATGGATATTCTAGCACAAAGCATGTGGACAAATTTCATGAAAAAGAAGCACTGTCAAAATTGCTATGTAAAAGCTGGGAAATGCATCAGATTCCTCTTCTGCACTACAGAATGAAAAAGCAGGCAGTAATAAGCTGAAACTGATAAGTGTATAGCCGGAGCATCTGACAGACTGTGTTTTAAGTACAGTAGGTAGTTAAAACACCTGGAAAAGAAGCTGTAACTTTGTCCTGCAGTACACTCCCCACTGCACTACACTTGAGAACTTCACCATCATAGTCACTACTACATGGCTTTCTGGGCTGCAAGTTCATGTTGAGCTTCTTGTCAACCAACACCACCAAGTCCTTCCCCTCAGGGCTGCTCTCAGTCCATTCTCCACCCAGTCTGTAGTTGTGCTTGAAATTGCCCCAGCCCACACCCTGGACCTTGCACTTGGCCTTGTTGGACTTCATGAGGTTTGCAAGGTCCCACCTCTCGAGCATGTCCAGGTCCCTCTGGATCCCATCCTTTCTCTCCAATGTATTGACCACACCACGCAGCTTGGTATTGTCAGCAAACTTACTGAGGGTGCTTAGACATCACACTATCTACCACAAAGTAGCCATCTAAGAGGACCTCTGCTGGTAGAGGCTGCCAACATGCCTGGAATCCTAGGAGGCATACTTATCAGGACTCTCAGAGAAGCAACCAAAAGCTAAGTGAACTGTGCATACTGGCCTGCAAGGTACTCTGAGGCACTTCACTGGGACAGCAGAAAGGAGAAAAGAAAGCAAGAAATCTGCCTGTTCTAAGCAATGAATTAAGATGTCTTACTTGCTGACAGATGAAACTATTTTGGAGACGCTAACACTGCAATGTACTTTCTTCTAAAGTCACAAGGGTTTCCTTATTGACAACACTTGAAATGTTCTACTGATTTACAAGAATTTTTTGTTTTTATAGCTAACTGTGAGGAAAAAGGTTTATGGCAGCTGACAAGATGCTCAGTCACAGCCTCGTCAATTTTATTATCCCTAGTGACCAGATGGACCAAGCAATCCACACTTCTAGACTCTGTGGTGTTCTGATGTTGCAATGATACCTGTTGTTCATAATGCCTGTTCACGTCGTTGTTTCAGACCCACAACTCTTGCTGCCAGGAGAAACACAGCCCCAGTGAGCACTTCTGCGACAAAGGAGATCCAGGCTAGTGCCAGTGACCAGCCAAACCTGATGTCAATTTCTACCAGGAGATCCTTACTCCTCAGGAGGCAGACAGCTTCTTCAAAGGCAGCAGCTGAATATGCAATATAAACACTGATCCCAGTAAGTGTAACAAGAGCTGAGAAAGAAAAGCATATTCAGCTAGTTAGCATCTACTGCAGAAATTAAAAATAAACAACTGGATATCTCCTAGGGCTTGTCAATCCTTTCTATCTACCCAGCCTAGATAACCAGCTAGCCTCTGTTTACCTCTGAAATCTAGCTGAGGCTGTTTTTTGGGGATGAGTGACAGGGAAGGAAAGGGAGGGTTATTTCTGTCCACTGAGTTTAATATGTTCTCACTGTTAAATACTGAATCAAAATGTATAACAGCAAGCCTCCCACAATAAAAATCTAGTCATGTTTTTTACAGATATCTAATGCATGTACATCTCTGTTTTCCATGCTGTATTATAATGCATCCTGATTTCTCATTGCTGTACACCACATGCAGCTATGTACCTCCATGCAAGAAAGCCCATGGAGACAGAGATTGACACATTTCAGGTCATTGACCTGAATTTAGAATGTTTTCTAATTTTTGGTATGGTAAGTTTTGAGTGTTCAATGTAAACGTGTCTGTCTTTACTGTCTCCTCCCACCAAGTGTTGTGGAGTCATGACTATTAATCACTTCCAAATAATTGAGAAGAAGACATCCTTGGAGCAGACTAAAAACAAGTTAATAAAGCCAGATGTTTTCAGAATGAAAGGACTGTAAAGCAGCTAGCAAACTCAGGGAATAGCACATCTAGCACAAGTACCTGCTACATGCTGGGCCTGGCATCCATGTCACTCAAAGGACAGATACTAACAAAAGTCACAACTTCAGTGGCAGGCAAGATGTGATAGAAACGCCCTGGATTAAAGGACTGTAGCCCAGGTAAAATAGATCCTGGAACACTCGTAGGACAAGATAGTGTCTTATGTGAGTCTAAGGGAGAAAAATTTTGGTTTAGCTTTTTGTTGAATCACAGTGTAAGTCCAGATGAGTTTGCATTTTTGGCAGAAAGACAAGTTTGAGTAGAAGCAAACCAAGACAGAAGAGTATTGGGTTATCCAACAGTCAAAATTCATACCTGTATTACTGTTTTTAACAATGCTATGATGACTGTACCTTATTCTAGTCCTCCGCAATGGTGGGGGGAGAAATCACTTGATACCTTTTGCCAGCGGAAATGGACATGACTGTTTTGTTGACATTTTCAACAAGGTATGCCTTGTATGTCTGTGATCCCCCTTAAATGTGGCTGTATTTCAACGAAATGGGGAAGCATAAAGAACGTCCTGGGGTGTGGAACGTATCAGTTCTGGTACTTCAGAAAACCCTCAGGTTTCTGGAATTGCAGCATAAAATATTTCTTTCCGCTGAGATGATTAATCAGTACTGAACTTTGTGACCTGGAATATCCTACACAGCTGTGCATGGCTGTTACATGGATCATGCCTCAGTGCAGCTGGAAGAGCTGAACAATACCACCTGAGCAGGAAGACAGTCTGGTGTCACACTGAAGACCCCGCTGCAGTCAGTCTGTTTATGCTGTCCTGGGAAACAGCACTAGCTGCATCTTGAAAACATGTTCAAGCACTCCTCTCCTGCTACAGTCTTTATGTTTCCTTTCCCTCTTTGCAACCCCAAGTGCGTTAGAAAGACACAGTACTCCACTCCTCAGCAGGATAATCATGCTTTGCACTTCATGGCTTTTCATCTTTCACTTACTATTTGGAGTAGTTTTCAAACAGTCTAAGCCTTTTTAGGGAATACAGCTTTCTGATGTTCTAAGGAAATAGAACTTTTTCTTTTTGAAGAAGAAAAGCATAATGGAGGATGGTTGGTCTTTGTAAGAGCATTTCAGACTAAAAAGGTCATTCAAGACTTTGAGACAGCAGCATTTGCTTCCAGCAATCTCTTAGCATTCTTTTCATAGAAACAGGATTGTATGATCAGGTGGTAAGGGCCAATACTGAGGATCCCCTTTTCTGCTGGGGAAAATTTCTGTTTAAGTTACGTTGTGAAACAGTACTGAAAATCTATTTGGAGAAGAAAATGGAAGTGGATTTCAACCCAGTTTTTCTACTTTGGCAGAACATTTTTAATTTCATAAATGAAATGGTTTTGGTTACAGCAAAAATAATAGAACACAAAATATAAAAGAATTTTAGCAGCTTCAGGTTGAAATGTTACACTCCAACTAAAATAACTCTCTGGGTTTTCCTTTTGTGACCTGCAGTTTGGGGACACCTCTCTTGTTCAAAACTAGCAGTGCATCTCACCAGGAATGACTACCAAGACCCCTCTGAGGGTCAAATATCTTTGGAAAAATGTCAGTTTTCTTAATAGTTTCAAGATCTGTGCAAGTCTATCAAATCCTATGCTTTACTAATTTGAAAGTCACTCCTCTATTACCCTGTCTGTGAAGAATTTGGGTACTATGCTGAGAAGGTATTAAATCTTCTGTGTCCACAAGGATATCTGATTGTGTGTGATTATTTGTTTTTCCTGACTCCAAGTGGCAGCTTTCTGTTCCAGAACCCTGTCAGGAGCTGAGCAGACACCAAGTGAATGAACACCAGCATTATTCTGAAAGTCAATTCTTGCTTAGCTTTTTTCCCCTGGAAGACAAAGTGATGTTTCCCAGATAAAATGTCTTATTATTTAAAACAGTTAAGCCAGGAGTTTGATATAGTACCTCCAAAAAGAAAGAGCAGTCCTGTCATTAGAAGTAGAAGGTAGGCCCTGGCAAGAATACTGATGAATCCAGTCATTCCTCCAAAAATCATCAATATCAGGCTGAGAGGCATCAGGATGACAAATGTTCCGTGCATATCTGAAGAAAAATTAAGAATTTCAGTATTTTATTGTGGTATCATTGGATGTAGTAATAATTATTGAGTGCAGAGCCCCTGAAAGGATCGAAGCCTTATTCTGTGCTGCAAAAACAAGGAGTTGGACAATCTCTTGGGTTTTCAGTTTAAGTCAGCAAGACAAATAAATGGTATGGAGAAAAGGGTAAGCTACAGAGTGAGCCTTTCACAGGACCACAGCCTGTGTTTCAAAGAGAGACAACAAATAAAAAGGGTATGTCTACATGGATATATTTAAGCAATTGAACTGTTCCCAAGTATTAAACCTAGCTAGATAACAGATGATGCATTGCATATCAAGTAGTTACCGACAGCCTCAATAAAAAGTAGCCCCGGTTATCTGAATCATACAGATCACAGTGAACGACATTGTTCTCTTCCGTTTGGGTGGTAAGATCCAGCACATACTCTGGTTAAACACTTTTCTGTCACATGTCCTCTGCTGAATGGATCTAGCAGATTGTTGACCTTTTCCTTTGTTGCAGCTGACCATCAACGAGACGTAAATTTTCCCATCCAGCTCTGATTCTATGTCTATCATTGTTTTCTACAGCAGCTTCACTAAGTACATTAACCTATCCTCATTGCTTCCTCTCATGCTAAATGTTTTACATTAATCTTTCTTGATCCCTACAACATTTTAATAGCCGTGTAAACAGAGGGTTGCTATGTGTTTTTTCATATCACACTGTTTTTTCCGTCATGAACCATCTTTGTGTCATTGTTCTCTCTCATGCAATCTATTAACAATGTTCAACCCGACCTTTTCTAGAATAATAACAAAAAAGTAACTCCAGCTTCCAGTATCAATTTATTTCATTCCAGAATGAAGTGCAGAGTCACAGAGAAAGGAAAACATAAAATCCATTTTACGAAGGGCTCTAGGCTTTGCTGTCTCATTTAATTTCACATAGGACAACAATACACCATTAGCTGGTGCCCAAGGAAAAGGAGTCAGTGAAGAGATCACACAGTGTGCGATCAGATGATCAATGTTTTAAGTCACTGTAACTGCCCACTGAATTGGAGGTACTCCACCTGCCACTGGCTGAAGATCCAGCTTGTCCTCTTCAATAACATTATAAGAATAAGACTCAAGCATGTACATACATGTTCAGTTGTAGAACCTTGGAAGGTGAGGAAAAGCCTTCATGGGATCAAGGCAGATACTGTTAATTACTTGGGTGGAATGTGGCTTCAAGACATAATGATTTGTTTTGTGTAGTACAGAACATGGTCACAAGGAAAAATGTGGCAATTGACAAAGTTTCCATTTTCATTTATTTATACCGATATTATATTCTCATATTTAGTCCCATATATGCCCACATTAGTATCAGCTGATGCTTAGAAAGCATGAATTCTGCATTGAAGGGTGCACTTTCTTTGCTTCTAAATCTGAGGATGCTCCCTTCAGCAAAACTGGCCACAGCTGCTATTGCTGACTAAGAAATCCAAACCCACAGCCATTCTCAAAAACCAGCAGTCAAATCAATCTTCAGCTGTGTCTAAACCATGATGTCGAAACTGTTTGCAAATCTTAGTTGAATACCAAGAGGAGAAACAGCTATGAAACTTAGTTCAGGACTTAGAAGTGGTTGTCAGGGATGTGATGCGACCTGATATTTCAGGATAGAGATTTGGCACAATTATAGATTATGAGAACAATTTAGTTCTCATATTCTACAGAGGCAGCAGGAACAGGATAGTCTTTGGCCTTGTTTTTGCTTCCTGCAGATATCAGGTCTGATTTTGCTTCCCTACCATTTTGACATCTATGTGTCTGCTTAGATTTGGTCTTGCAAGTAAGAGGTGAAAAGGCCTTGGAAGGAGGTAGGAGGTGTAAAATCTGATGCAATTAACATTTTGAAAGTAGGAATGATGCAACTCTGTCCTCAGACCTGGTTTTGCTGGGAGGGAAGAAATATAAACAAGTTCATCACTGGGCCTGTACTTTGTGATTTGCTGGGTGTCCCTCACTAGTCAAAGTTGCTGCTAACAAACTATACCTCAGGACATTAACACTAACAGTTGCCATTTCTTTGACTTTCCTTTTCATGGTGTTAATTCAGCTACTGCAGCTAGGATACCTTAGCCAGGACAAGTGTGGGTGAAGAAGATTAACCTCTGAATGTAACCTTTTTAAGCAAAGAGAAAACAACTCCGTACTAGGCTATTCTCCTGGGGAGTGTCATAGATTGCACTAATGATCTGTGACAATTGCACGCAATATCAGAATAATTCTGATTTTTATGCCTTCTTCAGTGAAAATCTAGGTTTTAGTGGTATCTCAGCTGAAACCCACAGATTCCACTGTGACCAGAGCCTTGCTTTTCCTACACACTGCTGGGATCACATTTCCATGAATCACCTGCAGCTTTTTAAAAATGAAATATTTAATGGATTGAATTTGGTTCAACAGCACTTTTATCACCTCCAGTGTTCTAGTTCAATACCTAATAGCCATTGGTCCTTCTATGAAATCTGCAACTGTCTGGGAAACTTATTCTAAAATGCTGCCATGGAAACCACTCAGGAATCTGAATTCACACCGTCTGGAATATGATACTATGCCTTGATTAGAGGGACAGAATTAGTTTATAGAAAAACATGACTTAAAATATCTTTACTGTGTTTCTGTCTTCAATAATCATCTGTGAAAGAAGTTAAAACATTAATTTTGCAGTCATTTTAGTGTTTCCTAGTTTGTGTTGAAATACATACTTATGCATGATGAATTATAATATAACTGAATTCATTTTGATTCAATTAATCTAGTATTAAAAAAATAACAGCCTAAGCATTTTGCACAAGAAGAGTTATATACACTTGCCTAGAAAACAGAATTGGTTTCCCACATCTCAATGCCTGAGTTCCCTGACAGTCCAACAAGAAAGATCCAGTAGTTTAATCTTGAAAATATTGAAACAAACAGATGAACATTTAAAAAACACTTTTTTTTGTAGAAACAACACTTAAACTGCTTGCTCTGAATTCATAAAGTTTTATATCAGCCAGCCAAATTACTAGAGGCCTGACCAAATGTCTGCAAAAATGACATCTGCAGTGTGCGTCCAAATTTGGCAGTCATTTCTAAATTTTCACCCAACACAGTTGTTGATGAGTGGTTTTAACAGAAATCTGTGGAATGAACTAGAAAATATGAATGGTGTCAAAAGTAACCAACTGCAGGTCTAACAGTTTTTTTAATCATCTCCTGCTAATATGCTGGAGCTTGTTTCAAACTAACTTTGGGTTTGTTTGCACAGTTTACAGCAAATAGTCTTCAGAAATCTGTAATAGTCACCTCATCAGAAATACTCCAAATGGCAGCAGCTCAGAAAAGCTTAATTAAGGACTTGTTTATCTGCCCCAACAGTAACTAAATAGCCAGTTAGAAATACAAAAGCCTCTAGCCAAAACAGAATGCTGGCAGTAGCTAAAACCAGTGGGGCTGCTCTGGAAAGACTTGGTGAAGCCAAGAAGAAACAGTGCAATGAGAAAGCCTGACCTGCTTGCAAGGAAAGAAGGAACTTAGAGAAACAGTGAGCAACAGAGAGGAACCGTTGTCTCTGGCTAAATGTGGGCTTGAACCCAATGGACGCAAATGCTTGGATTCCGTCCTGTTCAGTAGAGAAGAGATGATGGTGGAGGAGCTCTGGACTTGTGTTACATGTTTTGGCTTTATGCTTGTCTCACGCAACAAGTCTGAGCTAAACTGGAAGGCAAACTGCAGATAGTAGAAATAAAATGATGCTGGACTTGGTACAGGTGGACACTGGTGAAAAGCTTTGATACTAGGAATGGATAGAATGATAAACATAAGTGATACACTGTGGTTCACATTCTATTGCTATGGTAGCAATGCATTTGAAAATGAGAATATTCATCAGAAGTTGTCACTCATTAGGTCTCGGATGCAGTGATGCTAAAGTTATCTCAGCTTTCTGTATGTATTTATTGTAATATCTACTGTAAGCACTGAAGCAAGTGCTTACTGAAACCTCTTTGAAGGACCACTGCACTGTTGCTCTGAAACAAAGCAGATCTCCTTAGGCATGCACCTACTATATCAATATGTCAGAATTTCTTTGTACACCATTTGGGTCCTGTTTCACTCAGTCTCTGAACTAGCTCTTGCTGGGTATTCCAGCCCTAGCTGTTTCCTTCTAATGACTTTCAACCAAAAGGAAAAAATGCAAAAAACTATGAGTCCCCCATGAAAAACGTAAGAGCAGCCAAAGGCATTCTGGGATTATATCATTATAAACACGTAAATTGGTAAAAATTAAGCAGGCTCATAAAGAACGGGGAGAAGTGTGAAAGCAGCTCGCTAGTGACTGTTACAAGGTCCACATGGTGTAAGGAAATCCTGTACTATTAAACTAATTTTATTGAGGAAGAAAGCAAGGCAGCTTTAACACTGTAACAACTGAGGCACCACTAACTGCCCCTACTGCAAAGACTGTTTCTCTCCAGTAAGCACTAGCTTGTCTGCAGGAAGCACTAGCTTGTCTGCAGCCTGAGGGTTCCAGTTACACTGGTGTCTAAAAGGGAAAAATTAAAACACTCTGGGCAGAAGAATTTAAGCAGTTGTGCATGGGCAGCTGCACACTTCTTGGTTTTATAACAAGAAAAACGTTTTCTTCCAGCCATATATAAGTGGAAACCACATCCATTAACTGATCATCTCTGGATGGCTCAGGAGTAGAGTACTAAAAATGACTTGTAACAGGAAATCATTCACCAGCCATGATGTTCATGTTACTAACAAAAAAACAGGGTTGTCAGTGGCTTAATCATACCTTGTAGGTATCTTTGGACCAAAATGGCCTCTGACATTTTGGTCAAATAACACATTATAAATGTTGGTTTGATGTGCCAAAACAAAAAAAAAAAAGAAAAAAAAGAGTGAGCTTGGTGGCAATTTGGTTTTAAACTATAAAGGGGCAGGGGGAAGGCACACAAAAAACCCCTCCTCATGGTAACAAATTTCATCATGCTTTAAAAAAACCTTAGCCACTGTTCAGAACATAGATGGAAGTAATTTTCCTATTACCAAGCAGGGATCACTATCCTGCCAAAACAGACACACACAAACAGATTACTTGAGTTTCCAAAAAGTCAAGCTCATAGAATGGTTTTGACAGGATACATTAGTATCCAGCAACCACATTACTTTGTTCTTTTGACAGCTCATCTGTCCTGCAGGAAGTACTTGAACCAAGCCCGAGAGTAGAAACTGATTTTTATTAGAAATACTTCAAAATTTTTCATTTTGCAGGGATTACACCTGTGCTGTCCTTAACTAAATCTATACTGGTATTTACTTATTATTAACAATACAGACTTTGGTAAATGAAAAACAGTTATATTACAAAAATGCCCCAAGAGTAACTTTCCCCAGTGTAACTTGTTGGGCTTTGGGTTCAGTTTGTTGGGGCTTGGGGGGTTTGTTTGGTTGGTTTGCTTTGGGGTTTTGGGGGGTTTGGTATTTGGTTTTAATTTTATTTCTTTTTTTAAGAAATTATTTTTTAAAGCTGCAATTCTTAAGGAAGATTTTTTTAATTGATTAAAACCTGCCATGCCTTCTGTGCACCAACTTCCCTCTCTCTGTACGTGATCCTCAACATTTAGGTTCCTGAGGAAAATGGCAAAGCTGCTCAGAACTCCTAATGCAGCTTCCTTTGAAGTCAGAGTGACATCCTTCTTTTACCATTTAGTGAGAGATGGAATGCAGCTCATCATGGAAAAACATTGCTCTTTCTGCTTGTCTTCCATAGCTGGCACAGGAGAATGAATGGCAAGATAAGATATCTGGGGTGTCTCTGCCAACATATTTCAGTTTTAAAGGTGACTTTCAGAGGACTATCTTTAATCCTAGCACTTTAATCCTAGCTCTTTAAACCCCAAGAGACCCTAATAACTGTCTAAATGCTGAAAAGTGACACTTTCATTTTAATACTGTATGGGACAGAGTAGAATGTACATCTCTAGTGAAAAATATTTTTATTTTAAATGCAGGGTTTTCAGAAAAGCTGGTGGTAGGTAGTCTAGTAGTGTATTCTGATTATTTAAACAAATATATAACCATGCCATCATGTGATCTGTAGTAGGAAAATATCTTTTACATTCTGGGTTTGAGGGTACATGCCATATGTCCAGCTGGAGGGAATGGTACAAAAAGAAATAGAAGCTTAAAGTACAGGAGAAGGCATATGTCTAATCCATTAGAGTAACTGCTCAGGAGTACTCCTGTGATGTGAAAATACATTGCACTCTCAGGTTTGACAAGACCTAGGTTGATTGCCCGAGTAATATTGCTGGCAGCACAGAACTTTCACTTGTACGCCTTTCTTCTCTTTAGTTTGCCAGTAGCTCTATTTGAAGTCTGCAATAAGCCTAAAAGGAATCTGCTAGGGATGAATAGGAGAGAGATAGAAAATGTGGAGGGAGAGAATGTGAAGGCTTTTCATTCTCTAATGAAAGGTTTGTCTTCTGGCACTGACTAGCACTTCTGTTTCCACTTAGACCCAGCTCTTGCACTCAGATACAGACTTTCTCCCATCTTTTTGGCACTTTTTCCTAATTAAGACATGCCAGGAAGAATATGGGAACTCTGAAAATGGAGGACGGGATTCTCAGGGTGTTACTTAAACATCTGAAATAGGAGACAGCCCTTTTAAACCTTTTTAGGAATAATCGGCAAGAAACATGTTTAACGTTTCAGAGCTCCTGAAATTCAGCCTGCCAATTAAACAGTGAGAAATATGGGTGTACAGCTGGACAGAATGAGATTAATTCCATGTGAACATGCCTCTCAGACACCTGCACAGGCACACACAGAGAAAAAAAGTAATCTTTAAAAGTAACTGATTAAAGCTGTGCAATTAGGCAGTTTGCCCCATATAGCAACACATGAATAAATTACTGTAACTACGCTGAAATCCATGATTCCAGAATTGTCCTCTAAAATTCTAGTTAAAATGTGTTGTAGATGAAGGTTTGCCCTGATCTGCCTAAATATGACTTGGTGAGCACAGTCAGAAATTAGTTGAGAAAAGAGTGTAAGGCTGAAGTAGAAGGCGATACCTCAGTACTTAACAAACCTAGATGTCACTTAGAAAGATCAGTATTTTCTAGAAGAAGTACTGTCATGGCACTTGCTATGCTCAGCTGCTATTGGTGTGAGTCTGTAGCCTCACCACACTGAAACTGCATTGAAGCTGAGCACCTGAAATATCAGGAAGTTTACTCCGTAGGGCATTCAAATCAAACCCGTAAGTTCTTTCAGTGAAAGTATCTCTGAGTTCTCATCATTTTTAGACAGACTATGCTTGCTTATAATAACATCTAGAAGTGTCTTTGCAGACCTGAAGTCTTTGTCCAGGAACCTAAAAATAGTACTTGATGTAAAAGCAAGAGATAAACAAATTCTCTGAGGCTCTGAAGAGTCTGTAAACATAGCTATGAATCCAATTTTTACTCATATTCACTATTTAGTTACACTTCATGACTACCAAAGAGCTGTTCTTTGTTTCCAAGCCAACATAATTTTTATAACCAAAAAAGCTCTGTATATTCTTTGCTTTTGTTTTTGCAGAATTCAGCTTTCATTGAAGAGCTGTAATCTAAAATCTCCTTCCTGAGGAAAATTACAGATATGAGCACAACTTTTGAAATGCTAATAATTTTATCCAGAAATTTTAGACTACCACCAATATAACAGCTGAGGTGCCCACACTTAAAACATGATCAGTCTTGTTGCTTTCAATTAACTTTAAACCCTCAAAGACTTAAGTGATCCAGCAGAAAATCATTTTCACTGATCCTCTACAGTTTTCAGCAACATCAAGCAGCTAAGGCCCTCTGTCTTAAGCAAGGAAGATTAAAGAAATGGCACCTTTCAATTTGAAAGCACGAAGAGACAATCTGCTCTTGAGTCTTGAACCTGTCAATATGCTTGTAACCGCTGTAAAGTATCCCACTGGCATCTTATTCCTACTTTAACTTTCAAGTTACTGTTGCAGCACAGCTACATTATCATCAGTACCTCACTGGCTTACTTGGTTATGTGGACTGCCCTTCTAGATATATCATCAGATGCTATTCCAAGAGACTAAAGACACTCTAAGCCTCTCTGAAGGATTGCTCAGGGAAATGGCTGGCTTTGAGGGAAAGAATACCATTTTAAGACACAGAACAAATGCATATATTCTGCTTGCAAGGGGAAAACAGCCAGAGTTAGTGAGGAGAGTGAAGTAAACAAAAAGAGTGCAAGTGCATATACAAGCATGTATGAGGGAAGCATTGTGCAGAATATGAGGCAAAGAACATAAATCATCTTTTTGGAGAAGCCTAGAAGTATTTGAAAATGTTTAGTTTGGACTTTCTGAAAACATTCTGACATTGACAAATGAATCTAAAGAAAAAGGAGTAAATACCAACCAACGCAGTTAGAAACTTAAAGTAATGTTTTTGAACACAATGTTCTTTAAAGCCTTTGAACACTGCTTTTAATCATTGATTTCTTTCCTTAAATTCCCACATGCTTGAACTTTCTTTTCAGTGTAAGGAATCCCACTGAAAGGGTAGGTAAGTGACAGTCTTAATGATTTGTTTAAATGCGTGCTTAAGCATCTTCAGCGATCAAACTCTTTTGGGGGGATTTTGAACATTTTTACCTTTTATTTATGATAATTTTGCACCTTCCTGAGCCATTCCAGACAGAAACATTTTACTCCTGGGTAACAATTTAGCTGAACTTGACACCAACTAGATAGTTATTTCAACAGTAACACCATTTAAATACCACATGCAGTGACAGATATTGTACAGAAGCAGAAGGAAAACACTGTCTCAAAGAACTGCCTCTCTGAATCAGAAATGGGACCTTGTAATGGGCCAAGGAGGGAGGGAAGGCTGGATGGAAATGTAGAAGTAATATAGAAGTTACTCACATAAAAGCTGTCTGTGTGAATCAGTGATGTTTGCATTCTCATGCCAGAAAGGGTTTATCAAAGGATAACATTCGTTCCTCACTAACAGAGAAGGGAAAAAACAATGAGAGAAATTAATGCTATAATATTTCCTCTATTTTTGTGTGTATGCATTTGCTCCACAGTAATAGAGAAGGGAAAAAACAATGAGAAAAAATTGCACTATAGCTTCTTGCAATGTATGTTCTTTTTCTGCATGTACGCATACTTCATATAATATTATCTGTTCTAAAACCAGTCATTCCTAGGTAGGGGAGGGAAGGAGGGGATTTTCAGCACTCAGCATTGGCCAACTTCTGCCCCCATGGGGCCTGACCACTGAAGTCAAGATGGAAAATCTGCTAATTTCAGTGGGGCTCAGGGTACAGCAAAGGGGAGAATTCCTTTAACCTGCACCT
This sequence comes from Nestor notabilis, assembly GCF_000696875.1. Classification (NCBI taxonomy): domain Eukaryota; kingdom Metazoa; phylum Chordata; class Aves; order Psittaciformes; family Psittacidae; genus Nestor; species Nestor notabilis. Next base: position 463 of record NW_009922233.1, on the reverse strand, counting down.
TCTTCCTTTCTCCACTGCAAGTAACATCCTTTCTTGCCTATGATGAACATTACTTACTCCTTGTTTTTAATGGAGGAATCAAAACCCAAAGAATACGCCTGGCATACAAATTAAACTGAATGGAGAAAATACTGTCATATCCACATAGGGCTAATGGATCTATCATTAAAAATCAGAGCGCTGAAATACCAAGCAAGACCAAACACAGTACAATCACTTGGTGAACTTAGTCACTTAACCTTTAGTTAGCATGGGATTAAGTTAATTTAATTATATTATTTGCAGATATACATTTACAACTAATAATATTTACTCTCATACAATTTATATTCATAGTACTTATTCATATAAACTATATATTGTTTAATATTATTTAAGTTCATATTCTTTATGTTATTATTTATTTTTCAATGGCTTTAACCCAGAGCTTTCGCCCCTTATTGCCCCCTTCCCCCCGAGTAAG
>NW_009922232.1:10085-20865 GCF_000696875.1 Nestor notabilis | reverse complement strand
TGGATATTAGGAAAAAATTCTTCACCAAAAGTGTGATCAGGTGTTAGAACAGGCTGCCCAGGGAAGTGGTGGAATCACTGTCCTTGAAGTGATCAGAAACCACCTAGATAAGGCCCCTAGTGACATTGTTTTAGTGGTGCTCTTGGCAGTCCTAGGATAAAGGTTGAACTTGATGATCTTAAAGGTCTTTCCTAACCTAGTTGATTCTATGATTTTATGATAAGATACAATTACTTTAAGGGAAACTGTCAGCTCAATACAGGAGAAATGGCTTGGTTTATTTAAAACTGGGAATCAGAGAAAGAATGAGGTGATTGCAAGCTCAGAAGGAGAAATGTTGTCAACAGAGCTGAATTAAAACCCCAATATATGGGGCTCATTTCAGATAGTTGTGGTTCCAAATACAATAATGTTACACTTTGGAAAGAATGAAGAGTATGAAAGTTAAGAAAAAGAGCCTGGCTTGACTGAGCTAGACAGAATGGAAGAAGAAAATACCACCTCAAAACCCCGCTGTCTTGGTGCTGGAAAAGTGAAGAGACAAAAGCTATGCAATTGATGTAAGACACTGAGATGCTAGTGAAGATCCTTGACAGCTCAGTTGAAAAAGAAGTTCAGAAGGTGGTATTCTATAAGGCTATCAAAATCTGATCTACTTAGTATGGTTTGAGTGTTAGAAGGAAAGAGGTTAAATAAATATAGCTATAAGAATAAAAAATATATACACATGCATGTATACACACAGATAAATTTAAAACTCAGATATAAGTCATGGGGAAAAAAAATCCCTCATTATTCTGTCCCCATGATTTTCTTTTTCCATTTGAGTTGGTAGAAATTACTGTGTTCTGAAGAAAAAATGATATGGCTGTATGAATTATTTAGATATGGTTGGTTCTGCCTTGCAACAGGGATGCAAAGGGTGAACTAGATGACCTCGTAGTATGACTGCCTTTCCTATTGAAGCTATGTTGCCCTTTCTTTGGCAAATGATTTGAAAGTCAAAGCTAGTTGAGACTGTCAGGACCATTGATAAGACCAGAGCCAAACAGGCACCTGGGACTTATCCCTCTTCCTTTCCAGTGCCAGGAGCTTCTGGTACTGAACTGAGCAAAGGTGAGAAGATCAAGGACCAGTAGGACAGATAAAGATAGTTACTTTCAGAATTTCTCCTGCCTGTTTACCTCTTCATGCTTGGTTCTGGAGACTCTTCCCATGTGCTAAGATGGACAGTAGGTGATGAGTGGATTGGAGTCCATAGAACACCTGTTAGCTTAAGTGGAGGTAAGCAGGATAGGGAAATCAGCTGAATTTTTAACCTGTGATCCAATTGAACTTCCATACTGAATCCCTCGTAAGCAGTCCATCAAAGACCTGTAAATGAGTATATGTTTAGAATACAAAAGTGCTAGCAAAGTCATGCTGTTGCAATACCGAAGGGCATGAATTGTCATTTATTGACCTCGTTTACCCAACTGGAATGAGAGCAGATTGCCCTTTTAAGATGAACATGGAATAATTACCACAATAATTGGCCTTTGCTGTTAAAACTAGTACACCTATAGTCACAGAAAGAAATTATGGGAGTTTTAATTAAGGAAAATGGTGAAAACGACAAGGTTTCCAGCTCCCTTATTTAATTGTGATACTTATTTTGTAATACTTGGCACTATATCACAGTATTGACCTGAGAATTTCAGCTGCCGTTCAGAACAAATAAGCTTCTACCTTGTGCAGACCACCAAAAAGTTTAAAATCTGGTGTTATAAGAATATAGTGATAGTCTCGAGGGCTATTTGAAATTACTGAAGTCAGTTGCTGTTTTCTTAGCTTTCATGTAAAGCAGTTTGATTCTCACACCCCCCACACCCCTTGCTACTTTACCAAATGAGTATTAAAGATTGAGAGATCAGAAGGAAACTAACCCCTCTATATATTCTTTTTTTCTTTTTTTTTTCCCTTTTTGGAAATACGATTTTCAGGATTTTTATGATCTGGTTCATAACCTCTGAATACTGCTTCATTTTACATTTTGTTTAAAGCACAGCCTTTCCATTAGATCATAATCTTTTAGCATTCTGGGAAGCTGGCTTGATCTTTATCTAAAGGTAAAGTCAATCTGCAGAGCTACAAAATTTGTTTCCTTCCTTAAATGATTTTTTAATAATAATTTCACAATAACTTGCTTCCTTGAAATGTTTACATCTTCTAAATGAACAGGCCAGTTGACTTCGATGCAATTGAACTTTTGAACATCACCCAAAGAGACATATCTTCCCTTGTTCTTTTTGTCACATTTATTTTCTGTTTTTAGAAAGAGGTAATGAGGAAAAAAGTACAAAACCACCACACTATTAAATGATGGTTTTGCTGCTATTTAAAAAATAACAGCTTTTTCATCAAAAGATGCATTCAACAGTGAAGGTCTAATTTTTGCTGGTAGATATTTTATTGAAATTCCACTAAGGGCAAGAGAAACTGGTTAAGTGGAATGGAGCATGTGGCTGCTGAATCCAGTGACAATTAACCTGGGTTTTTTTGAGAACTGGACCTGCAGTTACCGTCAATTCAGGATGCTATTCTGTAGCTATGTCACCTCTCAGTAAAGACTAAATGATGTTTTTGAGGTGAAGGAGATCAGGGAACAGGAAGGAAGAATATTCATAGCAGCTCTAGAGACAGCAGGGACATTCATGTGACTTGTGAAGAGGATATTAAAACCATTTTAAGAATTATGCAGTAGAACAATACGAAAGATTTCTGGAAATGTTTGAATTTGTTGTTATTTCATGTCAGTACTGTGGATGGAAGGGTAATATAACTGATACCGGTACAGTGGTCTAGCACTGGTGTGCAGAACCATGACAGTGATGTATGGTTTGGAAGGTTGTTTTTTTCTTTTTTTTTTTTTTTTTTTTTTTGGTCTTGTTTTGTTTTGTTTTCCAATTCCAGTTTTCATTTATGAACAGAACTGTTTTTGATAGAGCTTATTTAGAACCACAGGCAAATTAATGGAACGGTTTTTTACTATGGTTACAAGGGAACTATTTAATGAGTAATATGCCTGGATGAAATTAGTACTTTTTGTCTGCTTCTGCAAGAGACAGCATAGAAGTCCTAAAGAACCCCAAGTGTTACATCTTGGTGAGCTGATCAACAGAGAGCATTGCTTCCTGGTGTGAGTAGACTTTCCACATAAGTCATGTTCCGTTGTCATGGGAGATATGCACTAAGACATTTACCAGCCATTGGTTTCTTTCTTCCAAAGGAAGTTTTCCTTTAAGTTAGTGCTGTGGTAACTTCATTTGATTTGGTGTTCTACTTTCAGCTTTCTAAGTGGTGCAGTGGCCAACATATTTCAGTGCTGAAAGCCAAGAATTTGTTTGCGAACAGTTACTGCTGAGCTTAAAACTCCTCTACATGTTTGACAACGGTTCCTGATAAAAAAAGGAAATAGAAAGGAGTTGGTATTGGATGTGGAAGCTGGGCCAGCTGTGACTGAGCTGGCTGGTTGTCAGCTGTGGGAGCACAGCAGCTCTGCAGTCATTGAAAAAGAGCCCTGCTCCTGCCTGCATGACTGCTTTTAATGGCCTGTGCAAGATTTTGGTTTATCCAACTGTCCCATCTTTAGACTAAATATTGAAATGCTCATACCAAGTTTGAATAAGGAAAGAAAAACAGATTCAAGCAGACTTGTTTGTGTTCATACCAGACATCAGTGGGCCTTTCTCTTCCTGTATAATTTCTATGTGATTTTGTGTGTTGTAACATATATAACTATTATCTTGTGGTTAAAAGAATTTAGTCCCACATGTAAGTAGGTCCACTTTCCTGTCTGAGTTAGTAAAGATATTACTTTGCAGCCTCTAAAGGAACTGAAAAGATGTAAAAAAGCCCAATGTCCGCTGTAAATCATATGATCATATTTAGTACTTCTGAGAGTTAAAGAAAAAAACATACTAAACATCTGTAGTGGCCCAATGTTTTTCCAAAACAACTGGAAAAATATATTTTTTTCCCCACCACCTTTAAGTACAAATATATAAATATTTACAGATTTGTAGTCTAATATTTGGTTGTTTAGAAGAAAAAAAAAATAAAGATCCAAGGCTTCCAGTGGTTTGAAGACCCATTGCCTGAAAGCCTACAGATTTTATTTAAAAGTACTTTGGCTTGAGTAATTCGAATAATACATATATCATATATAAATGTTTTTATATATATGATTATGTATGTAAAATAAAGTTATCCATGTATATAAAAATTATTTGTTTTTGAAGGAGAAGTTGTAGAGGTACTATTAGAGGAATATAGTTGCAGCCACAAAACCCATGCAAATGATTATTTCTATATGTATGTGACTGTATTATATGATGACGGAAGAGACTTTCAGCCTTATCCTGAGCTCTCAAATATTTCTCTCTTTATTTACGGGTGCTCTGAATCTGTAAATAGCACTGCTTATAGGAAACATGTCTCTGTAAGGAACTTGTGTACCTGGGACAAGCAAAGTTGCTTCATAGAAATGTAGTTATGATATTGGTACAGTGCTGTGGGCATTGTAGACAAGAAAGAAATACAGTCTGTTACACAGCCCCCTTAAGCCCAATGGCTGATAGCTATCTAAGGCCATGGAATAATTTTTCTTCTTCAAGAAAGACCAAGAGACATTTCCATCCACTAACAGGGTATCTGTTTTATTTCTAGAGTTTCTTTTGGCTAAGGATAACCTGGAAGAATAACTGAATGATCAGAGTGAGTGTTTAAACCCCTAGAAAAATAACATGTCCCTCACAAAATACTCTGAATACAGAAATGTTGACCCACTACATTAAGTTGAGAACATTATTGATCTAAGGGTTAGATGATGTGAAAACATATGCACTTTGTGTTAACCTTTCATGTCTGTGAAGGACAGAGGATAAGCCCGTTACCCTACTGCAAAACTGAATAGGGATTCAATCACTCCATAGGTTCCACTCTAATTAAATGTGGATTTTATGCAAACCACAACCCAAACTTCTTATGAATTTAGAAAATGTTGGCTTCATTTTTCTTGTCAGGCTACAAAACTAGATCATGACAGATGAGCTTGAGCATTTGCTGATCATTCATCTACAAAACATAATAGTTTGATTCTTTCACTTACGGCTGTTTTTAGAAACAGATGTCAATTAATCAAAGCATTGGTGCTCAGCAAATTCTTTTTGGCTTTTTCCCCTCTAGCCGGATTTCATTGTATGCTAAGAAAAATCTTTAATAACATAATAGAAATGGAAGATCATAGACACCATTTCTTATCAAAAGGGTGCATTTAATTAGCCTTAATATTAAAATAGTAACACTGGCTACATGTTCTCATACAAATATACTGTAACTCAATCAAGAATGCAATCAACTGGTTTGGTGCTATTCATGTGACACCTAAATAATTCAAATTAATCAAATCCCCCAGAATCAAATGGAGCAGTCACAGCTATGCAAAGCTAGTGCAAAATTTAATTTGTGCTAATCTGCCTTGGAGAGTGGAAGCATAAAATATACTAGAATATTAGCGCAGTTGCCTGTTTTGGAGTTCTGTTCTCTCTTTTTTTTCTCTTATTTTTCTCTTTTATTTTCTCTTATTTTCTCTGTGTCTTATAGACATGAACTTATATTTAAGGAAATGTGATTTTAAATTTATTGTTTACATTCTAGAAGAGTAAAAATGTCCTTACTTAAAAAAATGCTACCTCTTAGCACTACACCATTAAGGGGCAACTATGTTGCAGGGGTATCTGTAAGGAAATTGTTTATTCACAAAAACAAAACTAAGCAACCTGTCTTTAGCATTGTATAGGAATGAAATCCATAAACCAAATTCAGATAATAAGCAGAAGGTTTTTAAATAACAGTTCTCTTCTGTGATCCAAGGTATAGCAGTAGAAATTGAAGGTAAGACAAATACAAGTGTCAACTTAAGGGGTAAATTTAGCTCTATGTTATTTCTTTCTCAGGTTCGTTTGATCCAAAAAGGGATGTTATATACCCAACACTCACACAAATGTACTGGTCCCCATGTAATATTGGAGGCAAAGTAATGATTAAAAGAAACAGAGCAATATGCACTTTTGTACACATTCAAATGTGTAGACAATTTTTACATGAATAGTCAGTTCCAAGATGATTGGTTAAGAGTCATTGTCAATACTTTTAATTTAGTAAAGTAGGCACTCTCTATTAAGTTCTTTTTATATTTTTTTTTTTAGCTTGTAGGTGAAGTCATTACATATTTTAATAGATTGAAATGTAGCAAATGCAGGTTATTTCTTATTCCTGTGAGAAGCAGGGGCATGCATAGCTTAGCTTAGATACATGAGGTGCACAAGAGAAGAGAAAAGGTGTTTTTAAAATGGTAGTGGAGGCAGTCATGATTTGTTTGATAGCTTTAAGCTAGGGATTGGTGTTGGTATTAATGCAGACTCCTTCAGTTACAGAATGATAGTCTAAAAGACCCAGTGGTGCAAAGAACCCTTTGTTCTTTGCACCCTTTTCTACCCTTTGGTAGAGAAGTCAGGTCAGTGTAAATACTGATAGACGTAGGTGACCACACAGCTTGACAACCAAGAGTAAATTGAAGGGCTAGTGTGCTCAGACATGCCTTTCCTAATGTAAGCAGTAGACAAAGGCTCACTCAGTGTGCTACACTGTACAAATTGTCTACCACCAGAAGGCTCCTGTGGCCTCCTGTGTGAAGCAAAAACTCCTGTTTCTCTGTAGTCCATGATGATCAGTGGAGGAAAATAAACTGAAATATGAAGCTCTATTGACTTATTTGTTATGAGCAATATTTTCTACTGAATAACACTTCTCAGCTGGCAAATGTGTTGCCTCCCTTGTGGAGGGAAGGATTTAAAGAACAGTGCTCTGCAAAGGGGGGTAGCTTCTGCCTCACCTGTGAGGGGCAGTGTGGAAGAAGAGAAACAAAGCACAAAGGTGCATGTTTACAAATATGACATATCAGGAAAGGAGTCTGGAGTCATGAACCGATATGCAAAAAGAAGTAGAAATTAGAGAAGAAATGGGCAGTGAGAGGCCATGTCAGTGAAAATAAAGAATAAGGGGCATCCACAGAGACATGACCAAAGAGAAGTGCCTGTAAAGGAGGAAAGACTGTTTAACAAGGCAAGAAATAATAATATTGCTTGAGGACAATTTGGACAGATGTTTTAGCTGTATGGAGAGAATAAATAGGAAAGGCTGGATAATAGAAACGTTACTTGGAACATAAATATAGGATTTGTAGTGAGATCATGGTGATTTACAAAGATTATGGCATAAAATAAAATATCGTGAATTAGAATTATTGTCACTTTCTGCTTCTACAAGTTTTATAAGATGGAGATGTTAATTAATCCTAAACCACAATGAAACTTTTTTGTGTGTAACTGCAGTGGTCTTCCCACCTGCAGCCTCAGGGACATAAAGCCACAGAACATGCCTAGTCATCTCTGAGCTATTTGAGCTGTGAAGTTTTGCTTGAACAAGTCAGTGAGTTGATTTCTCATTTCTCTTTTGCATATTAAGTTACCAAAGGCAGTTACAAGATATTGAAAAAGAAAGATTCTGCCACTGTATCACCACAGACTGGAACCACAGTCTGAGAGCAATGATTTTTTATTTTCTAAAAATGCACAAGCTATATATCATCTTAGGTCCCTGGGAGCAGTTTTACACCAAAGGAAAGTCTGGCTCTTCTTCCCTGCAGATTGGTTGATTCCATCCTGTTTTCATTCAAGTGTGTGCTTCTGAGATGATAAGCATGGAGCTGTAATTCTTAAAGGCTTCAATCTCTTAAAACATAAAATAAATAACCAGCTTTGGGATAAACATTTTTTTTTTTTCTGCCAGTGGCATAATGCTTGGTCTTGAAATGTTATCAACCGAGGAAGATGTTATCTTGAAAAACTTTTCATGCTGTCTGGCTCTGAACATCAGCCCAGGAAAGGTCCTGAAAGTACTGAATCATCTGCAAAAAAGAAATGAGAACTGAAAAGTAGCAAGGAGTCAAACCTTCCCCTAAGCATTGCTTTGAGCAGAATAGTCTCAGGTCTTGCACATCTGTCATTAGAATGGGCTAATCTGAGACATTCATGCAGCTAAGGAATAAACTATATGCTCTCTCTAGCTCCATCTGTAATACTGCAATTCTGTACAAGCAGAAATAATTTGGGATTTGCTATGTTATCATTAGAATGTTCATTATGGGAACAGAAGTGACCACTGCAGATAATGTCATGGAACTAATTCTACTCTAATATTTCAAACTTTTCCAGAAGTGGGAAACTTTGCAAGTTTCATTCTAAAGCTTTCATGCTTTAGCACTGCTGGGAAATTATTTATGTATTTTTACTTGGAAATGAAGAAAGAAGGATCAATGGTTTTAGAGAAGAGTAGAAGAAATATACATTTATTGTATGTGGTGGTAGGTTGACCCTGGCTGGATATCAGGTGCCCACCAAAGCCACTCTATCACTCTGCTCCTCCACTGAGCAGGGCAGAGAAAATACAAAAAAAGGCTCATAGGTCAAGAAAAGGACAGGGAGATCACTCACTGCCAGAGGCAAAACAGACCTGACTTGGGGAAATCAGAAACAAATCAGAACAGGACAATGAGAAATAAAAAACAAATCTCAAAACACCCCTGCCCCTCTTCTTCCTGGTCTTAACTTTGCTCCTGAATGCTCCACCTCCTCCCTGACAGTGGAACAGGGGGGATGGGGAATGGGGGTTGTGATCAGTTTATCACATGATATTTCTGCTGCTGCTTCCTCCTCAGAGGGAAGACTTCTTCCCCTGGTTCAGTGTGGGGTTCCTCCCACAGGAATCAGTTCTCCATGAACTTCCCCAACATGAGTCCTTCCCACAGGCTGCAGTTCTTCAAAAACTGTCCCAGTGTGGGTCTCTTCCATGGGGTGCAGTCTTTCAGGCACAGTGTGGGTCCCCCATACGGCCACAAGTCCTGCCAGCAAACTTGCTCCAGTGTGTGCTCCTCTCTCCACAGGTCCTGCCAGGAGCCTGCTCCAGCGTGGGCTTCCCATGGGGTCACAACCTCCTTCAGGTGCATTCCCCTGCTCTGGCATGGGGTCCTCCCTGTGCTGCAGGTGGATATCTGCTCCTCCACAGACCTCCATTGGCTGCAGGAGAACAGCCTGCCTCACCACGGTCTTCATCACTGGTTGCAGGAGAATCTCTGCTCCAGCATCCTTCTCCCCTCCTTCTTCACTGACCTTGGTGTGTGCAGAGTTGTTTCTCTCACTCCTGCCATTACCTTTGGCTGCCATTACCTTTGCATAGCAACTTTTCCCCATTGTTAAACACATTATCCCAAAGGCACTAACACTGTTGCTGATGGGCTTGGCATCGATCGGCAGTGGGTCCGTCTTGGAGCCAGCCAGCATTGGCTGTATTGAACATGGGGGAAGCTTCTAGCAGCTTCTTGCAGAAGCTGATCCTGTAGCCTCCCCTGCTACCAAAACCTTGTCATGCAAATGCAATACATACATGTACCTCTGTATAAATTAGGTACCCTGAAGTTACCAGACTTCTTCAATAATTTGTTTCAAAAATATTTATTCCCCTGCTTCTCTGCTTTTTGCTGATATCTTCCTTCAATTTTCTGTGGCCTGCACAACATCTAGATAACTCCACAACTGCAGCCTTTGAAAATCCTTTAAAGACAGCCTTTAAAATCACATTGCTGGTCTGACAGTATGGTCAGAACATATGTCTTCTGAGGTGAATCTTCTCCTGGATGCATCCATAGGCTGAAAAATCTTTCAATACAGAAGCTTTCCAGAGGAAGTTAGCTATAGGAAACAGATACAAGTGTTCCTTGGAAAGAAGAGAGGTGCAATATAACTTTTGTATTTTGAAAATGAAAATACAGTAGAAATACAAATACAACGTGTTGCTGCTGAATCGCAGACTGGTTTTAATAAAGGTTAGTTGCAGGCTACACTTGTGAAAATGAAGGGGAATGTACAATTTTAAGGCAAGAGAATTGGTGGCTTAAAAATAGCTTGATCCTGTCACCTTTTATTAGGCTTTTGCTATGGTGCAATCATATCTGTGCAACCATTTATTTACACCAAAATTCAGTCACTACCTCACCTAAATAAAATCAGAAATTTGCAACAAATACTCACATGGATAAAGCATATCAAAAAGGACGAATGAAACAAGGCCAGCTATAGACTATGGCAAGCACAGGTTATTTCTAGTACTGCCAATGAAATGCCTCCTGTGAAAGGAAAAAGGACAAAAGCAAACTGAGTCTGGATTATACTAAGGTTTTTAGCTATTTTTCACAATTTTATCTCCTTTGAAATAATAGAGTCATTTTATTTCAGTGGTTTGGCTCATGTAAAATAATGGTTCAAATTAAGTGTCCTAATTATGCATTTAAATGGAAGACTGTAATTTAAATTCTCATTGACTGCTAACAAGTTATTTAATAAGGAAAACCAGAGTTCATCTGTGTATATTAGACAGTTGTTGCATGATTTAAGACCCCGTGGGGTGACTCTCCAAGTGTTTTGCTTTGATAGCAACTAAAAAGTTCAAATTCTCACACATATGAACAGTTTAAGGACTGAAAAATTGTTAAAGGCATCTTTTAAGAATTCTTTCTTAACACACATTATATCTAAGTCTGTAGTCCCTATATCGCTGTAATTCCTGAGCATGTTCCAGAATGGCATTAAAGAGTTGTCTAACATCTGCTGTGTGTAGCTCTCTC
>NW_009922232.1:0-10054 GCF_000696875.1 Nestor notabilis | reverse complement strand
CCTGCTGCTGTTCAGCTGGAAGTAAATAGTAAATCTTACCTTTTTGTTCTTTCCAGATTATTATAAATCTTGCAGTCACTATGGTAGCTGACAGCCTTAGAGGATGGAATTAGAGGATAATGGCTTGATGTTTTAGGTTAATCTCAGTTTATATTTTGTGGGATTCATGTGGTGCAAGATATTAACAAGGCAGCTGGGTGCTGGATCAAGATTTGCCCAGTATCAGACACTGCATGTTGTCTTCATGTTTCACCCATCCTTCAGACTGGCAGTGGGCAGTCTAGCTGAGCTGTTCAGGAGATGGTTGATTTGAGTAGTTTGAGTCAGTTCTTCATGTCACTTCTTATCTAAAGATGTAAAAAGTTTTGTACTAATACTGTATTTTTGATTACAATTTAGGATATGTGATGTGGGATCCTTAAAAGCTTTTAATGGAGGATTTTAAGCTTCCTGACTAAGAGATGGGAAGTGAAGGAATACATTTTCTTTGTATTTCTTGACCTTTATTGCTGAGGTGGTAAATTAGTTCCCGCTATGAACTAGATGGCTTTAAATGACAGCTCTCATTTTATGCCATAATATCTAACCCTAAAGGATCTTTAAAAGATGGAGTGACCACCTGTGGCAGTCAGTGGTTACAAATGTTTAAATGACAGTACTGCCACACTTGGCCAGATGTTCCTGCTCAGAGCCAGTTGTAGATTCTCTTGTGCTGGGGAAGTCCTTATCATCTAATTAGGACAGCTTTAAGAGGAAAACTGTAAGAATGAGCTAGATCTAGCATCTAGCTTTGTATGTGTATTCAGTGAGATGGAGGTAAGTCAGGTCTCAGAAAAAACTGAGCTGGTGAAAGCCCATGAAAAGTGTGGGGTTTTTTTCAGAAGTTTCTGTTCAAGGTATTAGCTTTTTTTTTTCTACTGACTATCATTACCCTTTCTAGAGAACACTGGAATTAGTACTTATATAATCCAAGAAATAAGATAGTATTTGCAATCTGTGATACTCTTTGGGAATGTAATTACAGGCTTGGCTTCATTTACTCCACATATTAAAGAAAGAAACCATTGGGGTTTGGTTTGCTTATTCCATTCTTTATGTGGCTATAACATTTGTGTGAACGGATTCCTTATATTTCTACCACATATACAAGATAGATACTTTTAAAGCATATCCAAAAGACTGTGTGAAGAAATCTTAAAGCACATTTGTGAATGAATGTTTCAGAGCAAAAGTCAGTTTCTTCTCTTTCATTCTGTTAGCCTTTCAAAACTGATTCCTCTTTTGCATATCAGAAGTAACTTAAATCTTAACAATCTTTCAGTAGGATTAATTTGTTTAATGGGTTCCATGAATGATTGTGTCAGGTGAAATTTAAGTGCTGGTAGTTTACAAGGCAGGTGATGACCATCATAGAATCATAGAAAAATTCATGTTGGGTGGGACCTCAGGAGACCTGTAGTCCAGCCTGTTGATCAAAGCAGAGCCAGCTATGCTGTCAGATCAGATTACTCACTTGCCTTAAATACCTTCATGAAAGCAACTTGGGTAGATTTAATTAATTAAACTTTATAGAAATGTTGGATTTACTGCAAAAGGAGGAATATTTAACAAGATCTCACAGGCATCTGTGATCTAACTTAAAAACTTTTTAATGAGCATTTTTGTGTCCGACATTTATTCATTTCTTGGTATGGAAAGAGTCAAGTGCTGTTCTGGGAATGAAGCACATATTTTAGTAATTAATCCCTCATGTAAGGAAAGAATTTAACACTCAGTGTTGGCAGAGTTTTAACACCACCCAAAAAATCATTGCTTTGAAGTGGCCAGTCTGGAAGAGGAGTCTGTTAGAAAGGGTATAAATGATGCTGGTAATAATTCTGGTGACAAACTTGATGTCATGTGTACATCATCAAAACACTGCAAAATTGAAATCTAGTCTGTTGCAAGTATGAAAAGATTTTCAGAGTCATTCTGGCTCCAAAGCAGAATGTTTTTTTGTTCCTGAAATATTTTTATCCTTTGTACTGCTGTGTGAAAAATCCCCTGTGTCAGATCACAGAGGTTAGTGCCTGACTAAGAGTGAACTGAAGCACTCCTGCAGCATATGAGTTAACGAGAGGTGACAGCAACTCAAACTGTTACCTATCCAGGGGTGCTGGACACAATATCCCTAGGGAGTTTGTGGAGAGAGGTGAGATGTCACATAATTTCACCGAACTTAAGTTTCTTACCTATAATGATGTGAACACAGTTCCAATTTTTTCCTTTCTTTTTTTTTCCTTTCCCCAGTGCAAGCTACTGTCCAGCAACCCTAGTGGTAGGAAGCTTAAATTGCTATTGTGCTCTTGAAGTCAGCATGATGGCAGAATTACAAGTGAGTTTGTGTGCCAGCTGGGACCTAGCTGAACATAAAATTGAAACAGTGTGACCACCTGGATACACAATGCTGTCAACTATAAAAAAGGCATACTCCTAATAGTAGCTGGTATAAACAGGTCAAACAAATTTTACAGGCAGCATGGTGACTGCTAAGGAGAGTTTTTTTCCTTCAAAGCCTATGTAAATTCCAGTGTGGCTGTAGATTAAGGCTTCCTCTGGAAAGATGATTTAGTGGGTTCCTGGCATAGCTTTTGGTTTTCCATTTACCAAAACACCACCCAGTCACCATGACATAGCTTCCATTTTCTCTAGTGATTTGAAGAAGTTATGCATAATACATCTCTTATTAATAATCCAGTCCTCCGAGGTACCAAATATTCCCATTTCCCATTCATTTCATATTTTATAGGGCCCTAAAAGTTGATTTAAAGGAAATATGTTTCAGAACACCTATGTAGGTATTATGATCTTTTTTTCTAAAGTACAAAAATTGGGCCCATAAGGCTTATTGTGATTAAAAGCTTCACTGCTTATGGTGAAATTCTAGAGATACCCGTATTGCTGTTATTAGCATATAAATGCTCTTATCTGCCAGACTTCGACATAACTGTGAAATATGCCATCATTGCAGGATGAAGTTGGAAGCTGCCTGGGGTCCCATAACATTATGAGAATGAAGTAGCAATACTATTGCCATGGTTGAAGAAGCACATTCATTACCAGTCCCTCTTTTCTGAAACTGTTAATTTTACAAGAAAAAAACCTTACATGTTAGGCAAAGTTTCTGAGATGCATTTTAATGTCAAAGGAGACTTTTTTTCCCCAGTACAGTGACTTTAATACCTTTACTTACTGTCATTTTTTGAATAGCAAGACAAGCTCGTTTAACTTCATTTATTCCAGATTCTTTGCATGCACAAAGAAAACAAACAGCTTCTTCATAGTCATATTGTTAGCGATTTAATCGACTTGTAAAACAAGCACCTCTTTATGCCATATTCTAACCATGTGGCCAGTTTTTCTGTGGAGCTTTTTAAAATCCACTCTTTTTCTTATTTGCTCCCTGTTTGTGTGATTTTGACTACTGCTGCACAAGGACTTCTGGCTGGGATTGTCTACAGGGCTTTGCATGGAGGCAGAAGCTGAACTGGTCTTTCAGCCTGCCTCTTTGTCTGTGAATATGTGGAACATAGCTAAGAAAATCCTCGATGGAGTGTTTCTATGGACCTAGCAAAAGATGAAATAGGACAAACATCCTTCCACACAGCTTTATTTTCTAGAACCAGCTTATTTTCCAGAATTTTTCAAGGTGGGTTTACATTCTGCCCATAGTATTGCAAAATTCAGGCCTTATAAGGAGATCTGAATTCCATTAATGATGTGTATAAAAAATTAGATTGATGAACCTGGATAAAATAAATTAAACTGTTACTTGAACTGCATGTTTCTTTGAATTTCTTGTGGTTTTAATAAAACCTTTTACTGTGCATATTTTTGTTGTCGTCCAAGGCTTATAGTGCTATGACAAAGCCTATTTTTGCAGGACATGTAGCCTGCATGAAACTTCAATAGAAATCTAAGAAGTGGGTCTGATCATGCAAGGTTTCCAGCTCAGTTTGCAGACTAGCAGATAAAACTGGCTATAAACCAGATAAAGATCCAATCTTTTAATCCTTATCTAAGACGAAACTTTTGAGGTTCTGTCCTCACCACTTGTCTAAGGGGTACAGATGGTATCTGTTCCATCAGTTTCTAGTCCCGCATCAATCAATGTCGAGCCTGGATTTATTTTCAGCAGTTTCTTGACGATCCCTTGATAGCACGCATCCTGTTCATTATTTTTGACCCACACTGTTGAGATTGAATCCATATGTTTATTAATTCCATAAGAAATCTGCCTGAAATCTAAGGTGAGTAATTTATGAGCTCTGGCTATATTATGGAAACCTTTCTATAAGAAAATACAGTATTCTAAAAAAGAAAAAATTGCTCACTTATTTTCATAATCATAAATTATTTCATACCTAATTACAAACAGACAGTCTGAATAATTGTCTTCATTGAAAGCTGTTTGACACTGAGAATATACTGCCTTATTTTATAAACTTTTTAATGTGCAGCCTATAAATATGTCACACCTAAGGAGTACTGCATCTTTAAGTATATTAAATGCAGTCTTGTGTAACCAAACATAATAGGATTTTTAAATGAATTATAACTGAAGAATTTAACAATCAACTTTTTTAACTTTCTGGATGTGTAAAGGTTCTTTAAACTGACCAATTCAAGTTCAATATATGAAAAGAAACTTTGTATTTGGCAGTCTTGAAACAATTAGTATGATTCTTGTTTCATGTACATTTAAAAACAATAAAACAGTTTCAGGGAAAATGGTTTTAATTAATTCCTTTCAAAAGCACCTGTTAATGGGCTTTAGAGCAATACCAAAGCCAAAGAAATGTGAGAAGTGAGAATGCATATGCTTTGCTTCAGTGAAGGTCATACTAACACCTTCATAGCTGCTTAAGGTCTGAACTTGATATACATTGTACTAATTTGTTGTAGGCTTCATTTTAAACAGTCATTCTCTTCTTTTATATTGAAAATAATCTAATTAAAAACTTCATCTTGAGTTGGTATACATTCATTAATAATGCCTCTTTTTGAGGGGATGGAATTTCACATAAAATATATGGGTGACATAAGCCATGTTAGCAAACTTCAAAGACAATAATCCAAAAAGCAGGGGAACTGTGGAGAGGGTAAGGGGGTAGAAAGGGAGAGAATAAAAGACAAAAATATTAAATTAGCTGCAGGGAAAGAAAAAATAAGTATCCTGTACTCCAAGTACTAACAGCTCAATCTCAATGATGCATTCAAATACTTTCTGCGCTAAGTACTCAACCATGACTTCATCTCTAGTCTTTTAGGAGTTTTTTGTTTTTTAGGAAAACAACTGGCCGTCATCCAGGTTGCATTGTTTCAGTAGTTAATTATGGCTTATTTCCAATCTAAATTTGCCAAGCTTCAGTGTTCATTCACCCCCATTTATAAAACAGTATTTCCAGAGTCCCTATTTCACTGTTGAAAAATCTTTCACAACTGGCATTAGGTTTTCTTTTTGTTCTTGAACCTGCAGCAGATGTGTGCAGTTGTGAAACCTGCTAAATAGAGAAATGGTAGGTAGGCAAAATATTGTGCTTACCCAGACTAACATAATTCCACAAGAAATACTGACTCAATATGTTTAAATAATCCATTTATATGCTTATAGTTCTGCCTTTCCTGAACTAGATTTGCACTACATTTCAGAGGCAAATAGTAGATTTAACTCTTTTAAAAAATTTATTTGTGAATTTCAGTTACATTTGATTAACATTTGGGGGTTAAAAAAGCAAGTTCCTGGAAACATTGAAACATTTTATCTTCACATACTTGGAATGATATTTTGCTTTGGAAATTCAGGCTTATTTTAGTTTGACATTTTTCTACCACAAAATTCCTTAACTTTTCATTTTGAAGTTGAAAGAATTTTTTACTTAAAAATGTAATAAGATCAAAAAAGAAGGTGAAATGAAAGTATCAAGTGAAACAACTCTTTGGTTTCAGTTAAAGAGATATGACATAGAATGGTGTTCTCTCTGAGGTTTTTTTTTTCAGTATTGTTGAAAAACTTTAAATTCTGTTTCAATTGACTTGCCAGAAAATGCTCGAAAGGTTATTTTGAAAGAAATCAAAATCAAACCCCATTAATCACTATGTGTAGTGATTTTTGTTTTATTGCATGAAAATTCAGGCATCCTTCCATTAAACATCTTAAACATATATGCAAGATATCTGCTTAAAGAAAGTGCTAAAGTTTTGTGTACCTTACTGTGCACCCATAACTGTAGCCTTCATTATGAAGACTTTCAGAAAGGGGGAAATAAATTAGATTTGTAAACCCAAATGTAGTTAACTTAAGAGCCCAGTTGATTTTGCCAGGTGTGTTGAGCACCTGGTGGTTTGTGGGAAGTTAGAGCTGTTTGAAAAATGCTGTCAGTGGCTAAAGGTGAGGCAACCTTGTTTAAAAACCAAACCAAAATAAATCAAACCTCCTGCCTTAGGTTTTCCTTTGTGCTTTTGCAACACAGCCCACCACACATCAGGCATTGAAAGTTTATTTTATCATTAAATACAGCAAAAAACATTCTGAAGGGAATTTGCATATGTTCACCTTCCTTCCTGAGCCCTGCAATTCTGCTGTTGTAAGAAGTGTTAATGGTTTATGGCAAAATACGTGTGGTGGTTGGTTTCTTTAGCCAACAGTGTTTCTGGTTTTCCACCAAAACACTAGACCCAGAGAAGGAATATTTTGCCTGATTGCATCTCACTTTTTAGCCTATGAGATTTCTGGGCTAATTACATGGAAAATGAGATAGCCTGGTGGTGGACTAGGCTGCTCTGATAAAGGACAGTTGCAATTCTGAGTTCTTCATGCCTGGATGAAGCTGAAAGAACATGGTGCTGGCTAATGTCTGGCACCAAAAGGTTTTCTGCCTATTTCAAGCAAGAGCTCAGATTTTAGACCGCATATTAAAATTATACTTCTGATTATGTTCAGCTTTGGGTTCACATGGCAGTGGATTTTAATGCATGTGTATCATCATATTTTTCTTTATTTTCATGTAAACTTATTCCTCTTCAGTTACAAAAGGGTGATAGCCAGTAAAGGATCAAATTGTTCAAGTTCCATTGCTGTCATGGGGCACTTTAAATTACTTCTCATTTCACAACTTCTTGAATCATATACCTGCAAAACAATGTCCTTTTTAAAATGTTTGAATTAGAAAGATCAGAAATACACCCTGACTCTTCACAATTTGAATAAAGCAGTGTGATCCATCATCTCTGAATCACTGAATTCAAGTGACTTTGGTGGTGGTCTACCTGGAAGTGATTAGCAAACCGGTTATGGTAATTGGAGGTAAAGAGGCAAGTACTCAACTTCCCCTGTGCGTCCAAAGTGCTGTGGAATATAGCCAGACAGTTGCCTGAGTTGTTTATCTGTCTGCTTCCTACTTTGAATTATTAAGTCATATCACCAATGAGAATTAGAAATACATTCTTTCTAAATTATGTTCAGAATTTTCTTTTGTCCTGTTTTTATTTGAATAAGAACCATAATAACCATTCTACCAGACACTAATTCTCTCAGAAGGCCACTATGTATCTCACCATATCTGTACTGAAAAAGAAAAAAGTTCAGAGCAGTAGTCATCTTGTCCTGGTCTTTCTTATGTTAGCATTCAGCACTAGAGCTGTCAAGGCAAGATAAACCATATGTTACAGGCCACAGTAGAAGCAAATTAAACAAGTGCTCAGGATAAGGTTTGTCAAGGAAGACTTCACAAAAATTCTGTTTTAGCATGGAATATATTATACTCTTAGACATAGTAGTGGTATTCTCCTGTTAATATTAAATATCAATGACATTTTTCTCCTACAAGTCTGGTGTCTAATTTTATAGTATGCATCTCTTTCCTGCCTAAAATGTCAGGCCTATTTAAGTAAGTGTGTACTTGCAAATGAAACTAGAGTTTGTGGTGGTGTTTTCCAAGCTCCTTGTGATAACCAGTTTTGTGTCCACGTCTGCAAACAACAGTGAATCCCACTTCAGTGATTGACACTGCCTTGGGCTCATAAATGTGTTGACTGATCTGAGATAAGCTGGAGTAGAAATTCGACAAATGAAATCTGTAAGCTGTAAAATAAGATTCAGGAAAAACTGAGGTGTCTAAATAAGTGGTAATAGGGACCTATTTCTAGATGTCTCTTTCTTTGAACTCTGCTTGCACTGTTCAACAAAAGTAGAACAGGCAAGGGGTGTGAGAAATGCAAGGTCGAAACTCTCCTTAGCAGGCAGTGAATTCAGATCTATCACCTGTGAGAATACTGCAGTTATCATACTAGGCTGAGAAGAAAAATGGGAGAGCACTATCCCCTCTCTGGGAAGTGTTTTGTTCTGTGACATGGGGCTCAGGCGAAGGATTATTATTGGAGGAGAGAAAACACAAAAACCTGTGCACTGACACTTGCTAATTCACTAGAAGAGGTTCAGATGAGTTCCTCTTAGCCCTGTTTATGCATTTTACTGAATGCGGAATATTCACATAAATCAGTTCTGAAAAAGATGGTAATTGAAATGTGAGCCATTTTAACATCTTCTGTTGATGACTTCTGGGACTTTTGATGCTGTTGGCCCGAGGTGCCTCACTCTCCCTGTATACTGAGTATCATAGCTGCTACAGAGAGACCCAGTCACCTGCAGTGTTTGTAGTGGTTATGGGAGGTGCCTACAATCTTTACCGATTCTTGCTACATGTAATACACCCATGTATTTTTGGAGATGTAGGTCCTGGAATCTAAATGAGCTCAGGTATCTTGTGGTTGTATGAGAGGAGAGGCTGAACATTATTATATGGTAAAAGAAAAAGAGAGTATTAGAGAAGTGTTGCCCTTTGTAAAAGCCTTTCCTCAGGGCTCTCATAACTTGTCTATATTTTGATTGGTTTGAGGCCTCATCTAGGAAGACAAAAGAAGAATATACTTGCTGCTTCTAAGCTGTATCCCAAGGAGATTTGAAGACAAGTTAGAGAGCTGGAGGATGTAAGCAGTGTTTATTAGGAAACTAAAATTAACTCTGGTCTTTTTTTGTTTTGGTTTTTTTTTTTTTTTTTAACATAAACATGTCTATAAATTAGCATTGCTATATATGCTATATGCTGTATTTTCTCATATATGCCTCAGGTGATGTCAGAAACCAGTTTCAGGCATTGAGGGCTTACCAGAAGAGAAAAATGAAGAGATCTTGTTTGATTTCTCCTTGTATGCCTAGACAGAAACATCCTTGCTTCTTCATACTGTTTTTTGGATATAAAGTACCACTGTTTGCAATGCACTGGTGTCATGGGTTCAGCTGAAGCAGTCATTTTTTCTCCTTCTTAGTAGCTGGTGCAGTGCTGTGGTTTTGACTTTTCAGCCTGGGAACAACACTGATAACACCGATGTTTTTAGTTGTTGCTAAGTAATGTTTACTCTGACCAAGGACTTTCTCAGTCTCATGCTCTGCCAGAGAGGAGGGGAAGCCAGGAGGAAGCAGAGGCAGGACACCTGACCCAAACTGGCCAAAGGGGTATTCCATACCACAGCACGTCATGCCCAGTATAGAAACTGGGGGGAGTTACCCGGAAGGCCCAGATCGCTGCTCGGGTCGGGCTGGGTATTGGTCGGCGGGTGGTGAGCAGTTGTGTCCTTTTCCATTGTTATTCCTCTTATCATTATTATTGGTAGCAGTAGTGGTTTGTATTATACCTTAGTTACTGGAGTGCTGTTATCTCAACCCATGGGAGTTACATTCCTCCGATTCTCCTCCCCATCCCTCCAGGAGCAGGAGGAGGAAAAAGGGAGGGAGTGAGTGAGCGGCTGCGTGGTTCTGCGGCTGGGCTTAAACAGAGACAGTTTCTTGTGGTGCCCAATGTGGGGTGATACAGTGGAAGAAGTTTTTGAGAAAGGGAGGAAGATCATTCAAACCCTGTGGAGGGCCGGTTTTGCCATAAAACGGGTAAAGCCAAGGGACTTGCACAAGAGATTAATTTTTTTGGGATGTGCTGAAGAGGCTCCACCATATAATGAA
>NW_009922231.1:29053-57331 GCF_000696875.1 Nestor notabilis | reverse complement strand
TATATATAAAAAAATATACTATATATGTATTTATACTCACTCGTATCACATAGCTCCCTTCTAAAAGTTCTATTTAATTCCTTAAAGGATTTGGTAATCTTTTATCTTCACATGTATTTCCTCTTCATTGCAGAACACTGCAAGGTGACTTGGGCAGCTGTTCATACAGCTTGAGTTTTGACTATTCAGTGAATGTGGATTACTATGGTAATTTGCATAAGAAACCTGTGGATATCAATATGTCTATAAAATTCTTCATTCATCCAATATAAATAATGGCTTGCAGCAACATACAAATGTATGAAAATCAGTTATGGATAAAACCCAAGGTTTAGAAAAATACTAAGGGTCAGGTTTAAATAGTGCATAAGCTTCATATATAGTAAATCTCATCCAGATAAAAATATCATGGTTGAATCTGACTAATAGTATTATCAAGCTCAGTAGTCTAAAACATTTAGTTTAGACTAAGATGGAAGTTGAATTTGATGATTTATAGTTTCATGGATGCTAGAAAGGAGGGTCAGGGGAGAGTTATTTCTCTTATTTCTCTTATTTCTCTCTTGTAAACTTCATAGTCTCTAGTCAGACCACACTTAACTTCATAGAAGTATAGAATGGTTAGGGTTGGAAAGGACCTAAAGATCTTCTAGTTCCAACCCTCCTGCCATAGACAGGGACACCTCACACTAGACCATGACACCCAAGGCCCTTTCCAACCTGGCATTGAACACTGCAGGGATGGAACATTTCCCAATTTCTTGGACAACTTCAACAAATAATGATCTGGCAACAATGATGGAAAACCTATCTTTGTGTCCAGCAGAAAGGAATTGTTAATAATATAACTTATATAATATACTGCATACCTCTGATAGAGAGAAATTTCCCTGAAGTCAATCTGTAACTGATGTTTGAGATCGAAAAGCTATTTTGCATGTTGTTTACTTAATAAGTAAGTAATTAATTCATCAAAATGCCTTTTAAGCCCTGAGGCACACTGATATAGGTGTCAGGACACTTTTGAACTCCTCATAAATTCTCTTGTACCACAGCTGTATGTAACAAAAATGATAAAATTTGTGATATTAGATCTGCTGAGTTACACTGGTATCACCCCTCATAAGCCTGAGGAACTTTGTAAAACAAGCTTTCAGAACTATTTAAATTCTCTATCTGTATTTTCTTTTTGTTCTCAGCAGCGTTAGAGAAAAACAAAACAAAACAAAACAAAACAAAAACAAAATTCCCTCCCCACCCCAAAAAAAACCCCCAAACAGAAACCCCCCACTAAAACAAACTCAGGGGCAAGAGCTGTAACTTCTGAAATCAGTCCAAAACTGATGCTCGGAAAATACAGAATCTTACACTTGACATGGTACTGAACAGGATCACAGAGTAGTGATATTTTAAAGGAGGAAATAAAACCTTTTTATTAAACTGTACCTTGTGGCTGCTGAAAATAAGTGCAAGCAGGTAGTTAAAAGATTTCTTTGTTGCATCAGTGTTTCTTCTCTTGTCCCAGGGTGATGTATGAGTGATATTTCACAGCCTATAACATGCAAGTACAAGTTACGCCTTGGTCAATGACCTCTCACCATGACACCATTTATCATTATCGCTACAGTCCCTGATGAAGAGACCGTCTCCAGCATCCTTATAGGTACCTGTCAGATACTGGAAGGCTGCTATGAGGTCTCCACGCACTCTTCTCTTCTCCAGGCTGAACAGCCCCAACTTTCTCAGCCTGTCTGCATGCGGGAGGTGCTCCAGCCCTCTTATCATCCTCGTGGCCCTCCTCTGGCCTTGCTTCAACAGCTCCATGTCCTTTTTATGTTGAGGACACCAGAACTGGACACAGTACTCCAAGTAGGGTCTCAGGAGAGCAGAGTAGAGGAGCAGGATCACCTCCTTTGACCTGTTTGTCACACTTCGGGTGCAGCCGAGGATACGGTTGGTTTCTGGGCTGCGAGCACACACTGAAGCCGGATCATGGTCAGTTTCTCATCAATCAACACCCCCAAGTCCTTCTCCGCAGGGCTGCTCTGAATCAGTTCTGCACCCAACCTGTAGCTGTGCCTGGGTTTGTCCTGAGCCAGGTGTACGACCTTGTACTTTGCTCTGTTGAACTTCATGAAGTTGGCATCGGCCCACCTCACAAACGTGTCCAGGTCCCTCTGGATGGCATCCCTTCCCTCCAGCGTATCAACCGAACCACACAGCTTGGTGTCATTGGCAAACTTGCTGAGGGCACACTCAATTCCATTGTTCATGTCACTGACAAAGATGTTGAACAGGATCAGTACCAACACCACCCCCTCAGGGACACCAATTGTTACTGGCCTCCAAGTGGACATTAAGCTGTTGACCACAACTCTCTGTGTGCGACCATCCAGCCAGTTCTTTGTTCACTGAGTGGTCTACCCATCAAATTTGTGTCTCTCCAGTTTAGAGACAAAGTCAAACACTTTGCACAAGTCCAGGTAGATGATGCTAAATGCTTTGCCCCATCCATCAATTCTGCAGCCCCATCATAGAAGGCCACTAAACTGGTCAGGCTCTTAGTGAAGCCATGTTGGCTGTCACCAACCACCTCGTTATTTTCATGTGCCTTAGCATGCTTTCCAGGAAAATCTGCTCCAAGATCCTGCCAGGCACAGAGGTGAGACTGACTGGTCTGTAGTTTCCCATGTCTTCCACCTTCCCCTTCTTGAAAATGAGGGTTATATTTACCTTTTTCCAGTCATCGGGAACTTTACCTGACTGCCATGATTTTTCAAATATGATGGACAGTGGCTTAACAACTTCATTTGCCAGCTCCTTGAGGACCCATGGATGGATTTCGTCAGGTCTCACAGACTTCTGCACATTCAGATTCCTAAGATGATCTCTAACCTTGGCCTCTTGTGGGCCAAGACTGTTATGAGATTCAAGATTTTTCATTTGAAATCATTGGGGTTTTACCAATCATATCCAAAAGCCAGGATTTCACTCCCAAGAAGCAATTTAAGAAACAGCTGCAACATCTATGGCATTCCTTATCATTGATTGAAATGCAAACTTTATTCTTTTGCCTCTTAAAATTTAGTACAGTGATGGTCATATTTTGCTTCTTTCAAAGAGCTCAAAACTTTAAAAAACCTACCGGGTAATTATGAATAATTCAATAATACCATACAATTTTGGATCAAGCACTAAAATACTGAACTATCACACCAAGTGATTCGGTATTCTTTGCTCAATGACAGTACTATGTATGTGTGAAGAATTACAATGTATTATATTTGTCAAATGCATTTTTAATCAGACAAAACATGAAGTGACTTTGTATTTTAGCCCATCTTTCATTTGAAATATTGTTTCTCCTGGTGAGTTTTGTGATGTCTTTTCCTTGAAGTAAAAATTGCCCAGGACAAGAATTATTCAGCTGAGAAATGAAAAAACTCTTGCCTAAACTTTCCCACCTAAATTCTAAAGTTTCATCTAATAATCTTGCTTAGCCCATATTTTTGGGAAAGAATATGATACCACATGATGAGCAGGATAATTGGAACTTGTCGTCGTTTAAGACCAGATGGTAAGTTAAAACCACACAGCCGCTCACTCACTGTCCTCCTTCTTCCTGCCCTACTCCAGGTAGAATGGGGCAGAAAATTGAAAGAATCTAAACCCCACAGGTTGAGATAAGAATAGTCTAGTAACTAAGGTATAATACAAAACTGCTACTACTACCATCAGTAATAATAATGACAAGGGGAATAACAAGGAGAGAGAATATAAAACTAAAAAGGGAAGGGGGAAAAAAAGACAAAAATAAACACAGGTGATGCACAATACAATTGCTCACCACCTGCTGACCAATACCCAGCCCAACCCAAGCAGTGATCTAGGCCTTCCAGGTAACTCCCTCTAGTTTATATTCTGGGCATGACATCCTGTGGTATGGAATACCCCTTTGGCTAGTTTGGGTCAGGTGTCCTGGCTTTGCTTCATCCCGTCTTCCCATTCCCCTCCTCACTGGCAGAACATGAGGCTGAAATAGTCTTTGATCAGAGTAAATATTACTTAACAACAACTAAAAACACCGGTGTGTTATCAGCATTGTTCCCAGACCAAAAGTCAAAAACACAGCACTGCACCAGCTGCTAGGAAGGAGGAAAATAATTGTTACAGCTGAACCCAGGACAGAACTACATCATACTATTGTACTACTTGCTATTGCTTCATCACCCTTTCAGTGTCATCAGTCTGTCAGAGGCTACATCTAATCGTTCTGAACAACGATATTTTAGCTGAAGTGAGCTGTTTATTCAAAGACCACTTCTAGTAACATACTCCTACTTGCAGGACTTCAAGTAATACTTCTCTGAATAGTCGGTTCATGGAGTCACCAAATCTTGCCTTTCTAACTATGGTAGAAGAAGGGATGGCGTTTGATTTTGCAGGCCTTATTTTAGGTGTATCATTAAACTGTTTTGTTCACACTTTAGGGAAATGAAAGGTAGTATATATGATTTTAAAGGCTGCTTTAAATTTAAATTTAAAAAAAATAAATTGGGAAGTTATTTTAATCGAATTATATACAGGATATTTCACTGGATATATGTCACTAAATGCAGGGTGCCTGAGGACAAATTCACATTCATTATTCTTCAGTGATTTATCTGCCATTGAAGAGATACATTCATACAGAGAAAGTGAGAAGTAAAAGCTATAAAGTCTAAATGAAAACTTTGTGAGGCATAAAAAAACCCCTTTTTCCGTCATTGAGCCTGTGTCATGAAGGCTGGCTTTTATACAATGGATGAACATGGACTGCTACCCTTTAATATACTCATGTCAGACTACCTCATACAGAGTAGTTTTCCTGATTAGTCCTTCTTATGGAGATAGATGTCTCACCTTCTGGTTAAAAGTCTGTATTTTGGTGCCAAACTGCAAGTTCTAATCCGAAGAACTGAAGTAAGATGTTGCCTGGTGACTGAAGTGTGAAATAAAGTGCCACAAACACCTCAAAATATTTTTTTTTTCTTTCTTGAATATTTTCTTGTTTATTTATTGAATTTAGAGTTGGGTAAAAAATTGAGATAATTTTTTAGAAAAACTGCTGCAATCCAGCTTCCATAAAACAAGATTTTCCATTTTCAGTAGAGAAAACTGGAAATTATGAGTGAAAGCATTGATAAGAATTTGAATTGGGAAAACAGAGATGGTCCCATATATCTCAGTCCATTGCATCTATCCATTGCCCAGTCTTTTGTCATCAGGTGGAATGATTAGTGCTATTGCATCTGTGCTGCATCCTCTTTACAAGAATTTCACTTTGTGGCTCTGGAACACGGTCAGTTTATATGAATTATCTGGCAAATTCTAGCAGACAAATTCTGATGAATTATAACAGCTACAGGGGGAAAAGGAGGGGTTATGAGGAGAGACAGATGCTTAGCTGAACTCAGAGGTGCTGCAGTTATCATACCAAATACTTTTGTCTTAAAACCGAGGTGTACCATTGTTCCCAACTGGGTCTGCATTATGCAATCAGCCTGCAACCAAATGAAAGCTAAACTTTAAATCTGCAGATGCTGTGTGGCCACATACTTTAGAGCCAATATATAAATATATACATAAAAAAAAAAAATCTATAAAAAAGCCTGTTGACATGAATGTGAGTTACTACAGCTTTCTCTTATCTCTACCACTATATCTGAACTTTGATTTACTTCCAAACATATAGTTGCAACTTCATACACACACACACACACACATTCTGAATATATGCAGCATTTAAATAAATGAAGAATGTAAATATGTTTAAAAGAAAAGAACAAAACAAAACAGAACAAGAAAACAACCCTGTTTGTATTGGGAATGTATTTTCTGCTCTAACTTTGAAAGCTTGGGCTGTTGAAAGTGGATTATGTGATGACTGAGAATATAATAAGACCAGCACAAAAAAAGTGTTGAGGGTCACTGGGAAAATATTTCTTATTTTTGTAAGTGGTCAGTTTAATCTCGGAAACTTTCAAAAGGGAATCTGCTAGAAACATTACTTGTTACTGAACCATATTTCTATTTGATAACATCCCTACAAGAGTTCAAAGATGTGGTCAGATACACAGTAACTACAAGTCACTACAATTTTTGTGAGATGCACAGAGAGGTACTCTTAAGGAAAAAAAGGGAAAAAAGGAAAGTCTGGAGCTGAGAAAGAAATAGGTGTTTCTATCCTAGGGGATATCAAATATTTTTTCCTCTCATGGATTGGAGCGAAAAGTCAATAGCTCAATTTTTATTTTTTTTTTAAATCCTAGAATCAGATAATTTATGAGGGTCAAACATCACGTATATATTATATACGTATTTATGTGTGAAAATGTGGGGTGTGCACATACATACATACTACATTATTTTCCTCTGATCACAAGACCATGCCACCACTGCAGGTTCCTGAACACAGATCCATGCAGCAAGCACAAGCAAGAAGGGGGCAGGAAGAAGAGGCAGAGCTGCTGGCAGAAAAAACAGGATGCTTTAGGACCCAGAGGGTGGTCTCAGGTGCTGTCTATTGCCAGTGGAGATATAGGTCATGTTGAGAGCAGTGTGATGTAGGAACCTCACCTGATCTTAGGTACATCACCCAAAAAAAGATCTCTTTTGATGACCTTTTGTGTATCAGAGGGACATTTGTCTTTTGGTACTGTATTAGACAGGAATTTTTTGGTAAAAGAAAATCTTAAAAGTTCCCAGCTCTCTAGAGTAATATTAAAATTTTACCCTGGTAAAAGGCAGTTAAATGTATGTGGCAGAATTAATGAAAAGTTGATTTGAGGCAAAATAGCATTAAAATTATTTCAAGATAAAATATATATTATTTCATATGAGCTTGCTATTGCTAATTTATCTATCATAATTTATTAGGGCACTTTGTCTTTATCTGAGGGAGAATCCAGGTGTGCCAAAGCAGGTAAGAAGGTTCCACATTCAAGAAAAAAAAGTGGTGATATAATTGGGAAAAGCTGAGGCATGGAGTGAAATAGTAAAAAAAAAAAATAAAAAAAAATTCATCAGGAAGACGCTGCAGCACGAAGTCAAAGATTTTCTGAAAGTCCAATCTCAAAGGAGTTCTGAAAACAAAGTTCTGAATTTTTCAGAATTACCTAGTATTTAATGTTTATTATTCTTGAAAGTATCAAACAAGAAGTTCACTTCTATGATACAATTAAAGAATTGATAGAGGAAAATATTTTCCAGGAGCAAGACTGCTTGATAGAGTATAAGTCTTTACTAAATAGAAAAGAGCAACAGCCTCAGTGAAATCCCAAAAGTTCATTAGGTCCTGTGCAAAAAAGTGTTCTTGCTTCAAGCATAGGGGAAGAAAAGATCTATCATCTTGATAATCGATGTCTATGCCTTGTGGCATTTCGAGGAAATGATACAGCTTGAAGTGAAACTGCTTCAACACTTATCCATCATTTTCTTAAAAGCCAAAATTTCCATATGAGGGTTTTTTTCACCTTTGTCTTTCCCATTTTTCCTCTTCTGTATTTCCCCTGTATTTTGTTTCTTCACATTTAGTTATTTCTCATTGCTTCTCTTTTGTTTTTGTTCTTTCTATTGGTATCTCTTTAGAAGAGGTTGTACAAAGTAAGCCAATTAATAAACTCCACACATATTACATCATCTGATACAGATTGGAGTGAGAATACTGCCCAAGTACTAAAAAGCTTTAATGTAAACTCTGTAAAGGCTTTGCACACCCCCTTTTTTTTTTTTTTTTTTTTATTTAAGGGAAGTGGGAACCGTTACTTTTAATGAATGTAAGCATGGTTGCATGTGTTCACACATATTTATACAAATAATTATTATATGGTTTGTCAGGCTGCTCATTCCTCAGGTTGTGAGTCGAATCTAGTAACCCATTAATTAGCAATTAGATTAAATTTATGGAAAAAAACAAAGAAACAACAAAACCTCATGGTTTTCTAAATTGAAGTTCAAGCCATAAATTAACTTCAGGAGTGTTTATATACAACCGGTTTATACTGTTCTTGTTATGAGTTTTTATCTTTTGTTCTTTTGAGAAAAAGTCTTGCTCAACAACAAAGTAAGACAAGCTAAATACTGTTTAAACTCCCAGGAGATGAGATTTTTTCCAAGTCTTTTAATTATCCAGACATTCTTGCAGCCATGAATGTGGTTCTTAAGCCAAACAAAAGTCTAGAATCAAAATAGCATAAGAAATGTACAGTCTCTTGAAGTACTGGTTGATGATTTTTCAAACATCATACTTTGTGAAGATCAGGAACATACTGCCTGATTTACAGGCCAGTTTTAATGACCTGTTTTGCAGGTTGCGAGAGTTACTTCACCATTCAGTTTCTCACACCACTAAATGAAGCTAGGAACTTCTTACAAAAAAAGGAAAATTTTTATCTCTGTCAGTCTCTACTCTCTGTCTGGTTATGAAGTTATACAACATACTTTACTTTTAGCTTGCTTTTTTGGAATAAAACTCAAAAAAGAGTTATTGAATAAAGAATCACAAGAGGGAAGGAGGTGGTTTTCCTTCTTTGCAACAATTTTAATATCTGATCAACAGAAGATAGGTCTTAGAAACTGCCTAATGTTATCACCTCCAGCAATACTTATTTTAATTTGAATCAAATCTCCGAAGTTTCAATGGTTTGCTGAAATTTATTATCATGAATTTGTACATATGTGGTTGCATGTGGAAAAAGAGGGTTTCAGGTAAAGAGAAGAGATTCAATAAAATGAGGTCTAAACATTGCAAGACATGCTTTCATATTCTCTAAAACATATAGCTAAAATTCAACACCAACAAAAAAAAAGTGGGTGTTTACATTAATAGATTCACCCCTTCAAACCTTGCAGTCTAAATTAGGATGATTCTCTATACAATTCCCCTAGGATTTTTTTCTATTTATTTTTTTCTATTTACTATTTCTATTTACTGGGGAGGTAACACAACTACCTTAGACTTGACAGTTAACTTCTAGATCAATATGTTTAGTAATATCAAACAAAAAGTTCTCATGGAAATCAGTAAGGGTCTTTCTACAGAAAGAAATATGGACTTTGTTATATAAGAAAAAAAAATTAAGAATTCCTCTTTTTAACACTGTCAGGAGCTTAAATGAGAGGATTTGTCCCCTGAAAAATTCTGCTTGAATCTGTAAGTACTTCACTGTGATCTGAGAGTATCTCAGCACTTCATATAACATAACATGAGCTTTGATGGCATAAAATACTGAAAAACACCCCTCACCTTCCACAGAGAAACACAACACGTTTAAAATAAATTAAGTGTGGGCTGAGCACTCTGTCAAGAGACAACATCCCTAATTGGCAGCTGCTGTTACAGCAGAGAAGGTTGATTAGAGATGAGAGAATAGTAATTCTCCACAGAAAGGAACTGTCTGATATTATTAAAAATTACCTACTTGTCACAGATGTTAGCTCTGCTTTTTTTTTTTTTTTTTTTTAACATGAGTTTCAGTTTGAAAGACTGGAATCCAAATTCATCATTACCAAACACACAAAGAATGCTTTTAGCACACATTTGTACATTTTCAGCAGAAAATGAACTAAAATGCTTGAAAAGTAATAAAGATTCAGAATAATATATGAAGGTGTTTGTAAGAGAAGCTTTTCTCCCAATATTTTCTGGTGGAGATGGCGTTAGCATGCCATAGTGCTGGAGAATAATGGGGGGAAGACCTCAGGCAAGAATAAGGAGAAAAGGCATAAGGTGTAAAAGCAGAAACACATATAGTGGGGAAAAAAATAAAAAGGAGAAAACATAAAACCCTATCTTTCACAGTAAAAAAAAAGAAGTTGGAAGAAATTTTCAAAAAGCATTTAGAACCACGTATACATACTCTTGATTTCTGCTTCAGGGAAAGTCTTTTACTTTTTAAGTAAGGTGATGTTCATCACTAATGACAGCCTGTCTCCCTTCCTACTATGCCTATGTTTATCCTTTTTGCAAGTTGATAATTTCTTAACTTGGCTTGGAAGACAACATCCCAACAATGTCACTATTTAAAAAATCATGAAAAGAAATCTTCCCTAACGGCTATGGACCGTAAGTCTAAGACTTGTGTGACTTTGCATACCTTTTGCTTATAGTGAAGGCACTGCATAATGTGCAAGTGTTGTCTTTCACTGAATGATATCAGAACCTAAAAAGAAAAATAGTGGGATTTAGAAAGTCTAAGAATAAACAAAGCGCAATAAAATGGAAACAAAAGGAAATAAAAGACAAACAATAGTATTTCAAAGTTTGTGAAACAGCTTTGCTGCAAAAAGAAGAGTAAAGAAGAAATGCTCTAAAATATTTTCACATCGAACCTATCTTGCATGTGAACAGTATCGTTTTGTGAGCTGCCAGAGTGCTAGTATATAGACACTTTTCTGTTCCTCTTCAGTGACTATTTAAAAAATGCAAACATTTTGAATGAAGGCCTCTCTCAATGCATCAGACTCATGACGTTGACTAGTGTTGAAAGTGCCCTTTTTTCTTCATGTATCAACTGCACCTACTACTCCATCTGTACTCCTCCCAACTTGGAGACATAAGAAGGAGGTTACTAACAGTAAAGCAAAAGAGTTTCTTTAAGTGGCTTAGATTTTTCTGCACCCAATGAAAAACACAAACACCTACAAGTGACAAGTTTCACACAAGTATCTGGATAGTCAGTAAAACCCTTAAAAAAAAAGGAAATAAAACTAACCAAAACACAGCAAAACAGAGTCTGGTACTTCAGCATCAGATATTTTTTTTATTTTTTTTCTTAAGTGTCACAGCCTACATAGTCCCATTTTAGAAATATTTAGCTTTTTCAGAGTTATTTTTACATTGTAGGTGTGAAAACAGTTCAGAACCCCCACAGACTTCAAAATCGTAACTCAGCAAGATAACTGGAGGAGAGTCTTAAGCATGTAGAACTGTATGCATATTCTAAGTACCGTGAATTTACTTCAAGTTACTTTTGACTCATATCAATGCCACTAAGAACATAAACTGGATCATTATCCTTCTCCTTTTGAAGGTGATAGAAAAATTTATATTGATTTCAAAAGACTTTTTTAAATATAGCAAGATAGTCAGAAGTGATACATATAAATTGTGGACATTAACCAACCAATTGTGAAATACAATTTTTCTATACTAAAAAATATCACTGATTGTAGCTTTGGAAAACTCCACAAGATAAGTGTTGCTCAATTCAATACTGTTGTAAAGAACAGTCTAATACAGTTAAAACACAGTTGTTTTTTTGCACCTGTTAAAATAGTGCTAGCTGAGTATAATACTGCAGAAATAATAATAAATATTTAATTTGGATATGCAAGTGAGAATTTATGAAAACTATGCGTATTTTTAAAGAGACTTTTATAGTCCTTTTTAGTTTATTTGATCATTCAAACTATATGCACTTCGCTCTTCATTCAAAACTACCTCTCTGAATGTACTTGATGAAAAAAATACCCTTCACCTATGTAGTCTTCAGTAAGGAAACACATTCAAAAGTCTTTATTATGAAATACTAGTGTAATGAAAGCAACAAATTATTGTCATAGAAAGATCACTAGAAATAACTTGTCTATTTTGCTGAGAATCCAACTTTATAGGTACTTCGAAAATCTGTAGCCAGCCATAGAACAGCCAAGTAAAGTTACAGAAATCTGAAAGTTACTTTGTGCTCTAACTTTCCTTCAGACAAATCCTTTTCTTTCATTTGAGCTCAGGGCAGAAAAAAAAGGAATAGAAAATTGGTATGACCAGGTATCTCTTTCAATGAACAACAGCTCTTCCCTAGCAAAAGCCAGTTATAACACTGATGTTCCAGGAGTTTCAACCAAAGCAAAAGGTGAAGCAGTGTTTGCGAAGACTCTATTGGAGGTAAATTTACTCCACCGATGGAGGTGTATCTTTCCTGGTATATTATCAAATTGTGTAATGTCTATGTTTATTTTGTGAGCTTGATCAGAAGCTATAAACTTAAATGGCTTTTTCTGCTTTAAAGGATGATTTGCACTCTTACATGTTATATGTTATATAGAAAATGTAGCTATGAAAATACATTAAAATACATATATTAAAAGATAAATATATAAAAGCCATGTATATATTATAGGCCACGTATATTTTACATTATACATTTTATACTATATACTATATATTGCTACATATCTACTATATAGCTATACTGTACACTATGTATTATATACACAATAATTACATACTATTTCATACTCTATTATTTACTACTTATTATACATTTTAAAATTTTATACATTATATCATAAAGTAAATCTGTAGGGTTTCCAAACGTCCTGAATTCACATAGTAAAGCACAAGATTGTTGGAAAAGATAAACAATGGTATTATTCAGGACACTATGAGAGGCAAAGCTGGTTTACTGTCATATGCAGCATCCAAGACTTTAATTCTGGACTATGTGTTTCCTTCGGAGGGACCACCTTCCACACCACACCTTCTTTCATCTATTTTTTCCACATATTAAGCACTAACACAAAGCAGTCATCCAATTATTATGGACATTGACAATGAGTGGTATTTGCATTCATATTTAAAATGAGGAGTTATCAGAAAGCCCAAATACTTATTTAACAATTATTCTGATTTAAGTTAAAATGTTACTAGAAAATCTAATAGACTTTTTTTTTTTATTTATAATGTCTGAGAGTGTTTTTATTAGATAAAAGCGGTAATGAATTATTTTTGTTAAACTTGTTTAATATCACAGAAGAGACACGTGGTAAAATACACAAAGCATTCACAGGACTTTGGAGTCTAAGTTTAGTTTTAAAAGTGATTTAAATATATGCAAGTCTGAATCCTGTTTACTTTCAAAAAGTTTCAGACTCTTAAATGTCATGGTTACTCTGAAAAATTTTACCAAATTTCTAAAAACAAAATACACAAGCAATAAATAAACCTACTGTGCCTGTCAAAGTATACCTCTTGTTGGTTTTAGTCCTGTTTTCCCACAGTTAAAAAATAAACCCAAAATTACTGACTATGGGAACAAATACAGTCCATGGAATTTGTCTCATTATATGAACAGAAAAGACATAGGAGAAAAGCAAGATAAAAAGCTACTATGGAAAATATATGCTCCTTACTATGCATCTATTCTCTTTTCCTGGTATTTCAGTTTTCTTTTTTTTTAAAAATGGATGTATCCAGTTTTAATAGAACTTATGCTGAAGTGATACCTTGTGATTTGAAGACACATAGGTAATTGCACTTTTTTGGGCTAGGTAGTTATATTAGTGTCTGTCGTGGTTTAAGCCCAGCCGGCAACTTGGAACCACGCAGCCGCTCACTCACTCCCCCCCCTTTTCCTTCCTCCCCCCGCTCCCGGATGGATGGGGAGGAGAATCAAAGGAATGTAACTCCCACGAGTTGAGATAACAGCTCTCCAGTAACTAAGGTATAATACAAACCACTACTGCTACCAATAATAATGATAAGAGGAATAACAAGGGAAAAGGACACAACCGCTCACCCCCCGCCGACCGATACCCAGCCTGACCCGAGCAGCGATCTGGGCCTTCCGGGTAACTCCCCCCAGTTTCTATACTGGGCATGACGTGCTGTGGTATGGAATAGCCCTTTGGCCAGTTTGGGTCAGGTGTCCTGTCTCTGCTTCCTCCTGGCTTCCCCTCCTCTCTGGCAAAGCATGAGACTGAGAAAGTCCTTGGTCAGAGTAAACATTACTTAGCAACAACTAAAAACATCGGTGTTATCAGCATTGTTCCCAGACGGAATGTCAAAAACACAGCACGGCACCAGCTACTAAGAAGGAGAAAAAATGACTGCTGTAGCTGAACCCAGGACAGTGTCATGGTTTAAGCCCAGCCAGCAACTAAGTACCACACAGCCTCTCCCTCACCCTCTTTCACCCCTGCTCCAGGTGGGATACAGAGAAGAATAAAGAAAATCTAAAACCCATGGGTTGAAATAAGAGCAGCCCAATAACTATAATAAAGTACAATATAATACTAATATGAATATTAATGATAAGGGAAATAACAAGGGGAGAGAATATAAAACCCAAAGTGGGGGAAAGGAGGGGGAACCTACAAACCAAAACCAAACAATAAGCACAAGTGATGCACAATACTATTGCTCACCACCCGCCAACCAATACCCAGCCCGACCTGAGCAGCAATCTGGGACTTCTGGGTAACTTCCCCCAGTTTATGTACTGGGCATGACATGCTGTGGTATGGAATACCCCTTTGGCTAGTTTGGATCAGGTGTCCTGTCTCCGCTTCCTCCCAGCTTCCTGTGCCCCTCCTTACTGGCAGAGCATGAGACTGAAAAGTCCTTGATTGGGGTAAGCATTACTTCTCAACAACTAAAACATTGGCCTGTTATCAGCATTGTTCTCAGACTAAAGCCAAACACAGCACTGAACCAGCTACTAGGAAAAAAATTAACTCTCTCTCAGCCAAAACCAGGCCAACTAGGGTGCCAGAAGTTATTGCTGAAAGACTAAAAATAAGTAACCTGCATATTGACCTCAAACACTGTTTCTGCTGTATTGTACTTAATTATTATTATTACAAACATGGGATCAAACAGCTAGAATAGTGTCAGAAGGAGGGAGAAACACCTTCAAGTGTTTTTCTTTCATCATTCAAGAAAAGGTGCTATACATTTTTTTGTTGAAAATAGTGTATGAGCAACCTTGGCAAAGGAAATCTTAATGACAGGAATATTCAGTGGTTACTTTCACTTATGGCCTCTGCCAAAATCAGAGGCTTGGTCCCTAAGACGATACCAAATTAGGAAAATTATAAATGGGGTAAGGATTAATATAGAAAAGAGACAGTAATAAAGAAATTCCATATTCAAAAGGCTGTCTTTTGGCACGGTCAGGAACAATATTTTTTTTAGTTGACGTAAGCTCTCTATTTGTTAATGCTAAAAATAAGAGGAACATTTATCTCATTGTGAATAAATGTATTGCTTTCATTAATTTTACAAGTCATCTTAGGCTAAATTAATCCCTAAGAGTTGTAAATTTATTCTTCAGAAGTACAGAGGTTAATTCAAGGTCTAGTCATATGGCCTAAGTTCATCCCTCTATCTGGCTAAAACAGTGTTTTGGGCAGTTCAAAGACTTCTGAGGTAACCTTGGAGTATGAGACAGAGAATTAAGAACTATTGAGCACAGTATATATCATGAGAGGGTGGGGGAGAAGCATACTTTTGTAATATAAATATACCTGCCAGCACAGGTCCCACAGAATGACAGGAATCCCTTTGTATTAAACAAAAACCTCACAAAAATAATGGTTGTACTAAAGTGATCATAGAATTTTTATTCCTTGACAAGGAAAAATATCGCATAAACTAAAACCTAGCAATATTTCACTGGAGGAGTTTGATATTCTCTACCCAGTTCTGTTAGTTCTTGCTTTTCTGTTCTGGAAAAAGGGGCAAAAAATATAAAGTGAAACATAGATGTTTGGCTCAGCTCCACTAGTAAATCCACCTTCTATTGTACCAAGACTACACTTAATGAAAGCACAGATCTTAATATTACTGAACTATTTTCTGTCGTCCGTTTACAATTACAAATCATTACTTTATGTGCATGTAATATACCTAAAGTTCCTCTAAACATGTTGAAACCAGAGATTTAGACTTCGGGATTTCATGCTGCTTTATGAACATTGGGTGCAACTTGTTCAGATTATTAAAGAAAGGAAAAGGAGAAAAAAAAAAAGGGGGGGGGGGAAAGGATGTGTCAGACTCCAACCATGTTAAAATAATCCAGTCCTTTAGTTCTTTAGTTAATTTGATTTGATCACTATTTAACTAGGCTACTGATTCAAGATTTGTCAGAGCACCAAACTTTTTCAGAGCATTCACAAGTCTAGTGAGCCTCTCCCCAGCTTAGTCATAGGGCTTAAATTTGAAATAAAGTTATTCTGCATACTGCTTCTTTTCTGGAGATACAGTCTTGTGCCACAAATGTGCAATTTTCATTAGTTTCAATAGAATTCATTTCTGCCCCCCAAAGAGCAATTTACTGCTATGTGTCAGTTAATTTTAGGGAGGATATTTCAGGCTACAAGATGACATAGTTATATAGGACTAACATTAAAATGGTTTCAAACTTTTTCCTGTAACATTTTAAATTTACATTTGCAGTATATAGAAAAGCCCAGAATGGCAAATTTCTGAAAAGTAAGATAGCTAATGCAGAATACTGCACCATGGCTTTGAAAAAAATGTGTGTAAATTGATATGAATCTACAATTTAAAACACAAGGGAGAAACATAATCAGGTTAACTGAAATCACACAGTGGTAAGCATTTATGAGTTAGGTACATGACACATCTATAGGATTCCTACAGTATTCAGAAGGATTCATTTTACAATGTAATTTTTGTATCTGACTCTTAAAAACCCTGTTGCAGATTCTTTCTCATGTCCGTGAAGATAAATCTGGCTACTTTCACAGGGCTTCAGATGAACAATCAGTCCAAAGCTGAGAAGAGTTTTGCATTCCACCACGCTGCTGTTTTTCAGAACTGGTAAATTCTTTCTCTAACTGCAACATGAAGCCTCTGACCGAATCAGAACTCAAAAGTTAATCATTTTTTCTGAAACAAATACTAGGGTTATTCTGTCTCCTTGAATCATCATATTGGCTATCCTTGTCCCTGGCTGGTAGAATCTCCTGACTGAAGCAGTGTTACTGTAGGAAGTGGTATGGTAATGGCAGTCAGATCAGAGAATTAGGTTTAGCGTTCAGTTTTTCAATCTTCTAAAGTATTTCTTAGATACTTTTGTCAAATTGTCATTGAACAAACCCATAATCCCTACAAGTACTTAGCATCTAATGTAATGCTGGTAAAAGAGATTAGGTAATTTAAATGCATTCAAAGGCAGATATAGTGGTGAAACAACGGACAACAAGCTCTACTGAAACTATTACATATAATCTCTGGAAAGCAGGGACTATTTGACTGCTCTTCTACAGCAACCTCCAGCAGTTGAAGTTTGTTGCAGTATTGTTAGTCTCTATAGGATAGGAGAAGAACAGAGTGGAAATTTCTTAACATATTTAGAAAAAAAAAAATCGCTCTCTTGTTTCAGTGAAACTTTCCATTATACTATTTTGATAGCAAAACAAATCTTATATAATACTTCAGGATTTTACTTCAGAAACTAGGCAAAGCTGGTGTGCCTCTTTATTAAAATAAAGGAAATAAAACACAGATTGACCCTAAAACTACATAAACCAATAAAACTCCTGAATGGAATTCTATTTAGAGGTATTTACTATCATAATTATCAACAGGCTCCAACAAGTTTTGCACTGAAATGAAAAATAAAAGTGCTACAATATTAATACCTGTCACTTTTAGGCTACAGGTGAAAAATAAGGCAAGAATATTTATGTGGGTGAAACAACTTAAAATACTGCTCACGTGCACAACAGCATTTCATTATGTAGTGCAGCCTGCAGATTGGAAAACATCAACTGTTCACAAAAATACCTTTTTGAAACCCAAATGGATTAGAATATCTTTGGTTCTATAAGGCAATAAGGGCCATATTCACTGTTATTTTGCATAAGCTTTAGTTACTTCAGTTGTGGGTTTTTTTCTGGTAGTGGTGCTTCAATATTTTTTCATACAAATGTATTTATTTCTTCTAAACATTCAGGAGCTAACAAGATCAAATATAGACAGAAAATATTGTCACTGTAAAATCCTAAGGTAGCTACAAAACTAGACTTGTTTCATTTGCGCTTAGAGATGAAGGATGAAATTCATATACTGGGAAAACCCCAAAAAGCTCAAATACCAGTTGATTTTAAGTGAGGCTCAAATCAGTACTAAACTCAGCCCCATATAACATTTAGCCATTATTTGGGCAGTCTGCTGAGAGAAAATTGTAAGTTTTGTGAACTCATTAAAATTTCGACCACAATGACTCAGATCTCATTGAGTTCACTGAAAGTGACTGGCTAGGTGAAAAAATGAATCCCTGTTCCCTAAATTTATGTGTATTTCTGTTGAAAGCTTTGAAACATCTACCTTCTTATTTATAGACTAGCCAGGGAAAACACCCTCCTGAGTTACATCTTCTCCCATTTGTGTACTGGTATATTCAGTAATTCACTATGTCTTATTTCCCTGTTTGCTCTTATTTCTCTAATTGCCTGGAGAATAAGAAACTTACACCCTCAAGCTTCTTTCTCACTATTAATTCCATACTCCAGCTCAATACAAGGCAGTTTACTGGCTTCCATCAGAGAAAAATGAAAAATTTCTAGCCACTTCTATTTAAATACAGTTATTTTCATGTAGAGCTTTTCCTCAGCGAGAGGAACCACAGATGTAGTGGCTTGTATCTGTCTTTACTGTGTCGTAGATGAATGATTAGATTGTACTTTTCAGAAGGCAAATGTAAACTTTCCTAATGTACCTCTACTTATTTTGAAAGCCATGGAGAAAGCCTATCATTATATAAAATCTTTTCAACAGAAGTTTATTTTCTTTTGTGTCTCCTAGCCACAATAACATTTTATTTCCTGGTTTCGTGTTGCTGCTGTGAGACTGTCTTTCACATTTAATTACTTTAGAACTCTTCTTTTATCTTTGCAATGGTATTCAGTGGCACGTTGGATATACAATAAATCATTCTTATTCTCCCTATATAAAGGCTGCTAATGAGTATGTATACATTGGACTTCTAGTCTTTTGTTCAGGACTCTTTTTCTGGCCAGCATCACCAAAATATTTAGTAAAAATATTGGGCAGCATAAGAAGCATAAAACATGTTTAGTTTTCACATCCATAGTAATGTATTACTGAGGAATACAAGAAAATGGACGGAGATTTACAATCTTGTGTATTTTTTACATGACATAAGTCCCCAAGACAGATGAGAGACTGGAAAATGCAAGCCTGTTTTCTGTATTTGATGGAAACATATACAATGAGATTTCCCTGGGCTGCCAAAGAA
Organism: Nestor notabilis; assembly: GCF_000696875.1. NCBI lineage: Eukaryota > Metazoa > Chordata > Aves > Psittaciformes > Psittacidae > Nestor > Nestor notabilis. The sequence goes on along the minus strand of NW_009922231.1, from coordinate 38,282 downwards.
ATGATATACAGTTAGAATGTGAACTTCTCCACACTCTACCAAAATAAACATTGTTTTTAAATAGTAAGTAGGATTCTACTCCATTTCATGTTTTTATAATGTATTTGTTAGTTATGAAGCAAGGACATAGAAAACCTCAGTAAGCTTAATCAGATTTACTGTAATAATTTTATAGATGGTACTTCCTGCAATTTTAAATGCAATCAAACATGAAGCAGACCATGGAAAGCTATTTTGTATGAAGTGAAAGTAATTTGGGGCTGTGATTAAGAAAGAAATATTGTTTATCTTGTTAACAAATTATGGGGTGAATAAATAGTCCTGGGTTGTGGGGTTTCTTTTTCTTTCTTATATATGTAAAAATATGCTACCTTATCTATTCCAACATATCTTCTGGACTTCCACAAGCAGAAAGTAAGTTGGAAGCATCTCAGAAAAGTACACAGTGATACATATTTTTATCTCAAGCTGTTTCATTGTGCTGCCTAAGTTTAATTCAGATTCTTGCTAATATTTACAAAGAACATTACTGAGAAAGTCTGCCCAACATAGCATACAGCAAGCATAACCAGAATCAATGTAATAACACAAACGTAGTTAGAAGGTGTTAACCATGGATCGTGCGAGATTACAGGTAACTGCACAAACAACCTATTGACTTAATATTATAGTAGAAATTAAAACAAACAAGTAAAAAAGCTTTAAGGTAACATAGCCCAGAAAATTCAGATCTGATTTTGATGTATAACCATTCTCAAATCAAGCACCCACACTAAAAATTTAGGGTTGCAACTGCTATCTCAATCTAATTTCTAAATTTATCTTAATCAGAACAAAAAAAGAAAGAAAAAGTAGAATGAAAAATTTGCCTATTCCAGTACCCAAAGCTGTAGGGAATTTTTTTTACAAGCTCTTAAGAGCTAGAGCTGCTGCAAAGTTCACTAATATTTGGATCCCAGGTGCTAATTAAGTAATCAAAGGCTTTCAAGCAGATCAAGCCAATCAGGGAAGGATCTCGATAAGAGACTTTTAGATACAGTTATAATGCTAGAAGCAGAATTTCAATGTCTTTATCAAGTAAAGAGAAGCTGATGGGGGTAAATGAGTACATAGTTTGGTGCAGCCTTAATGGTTGTGAGGAGTGATGTAGGGTTTTTTTACTTGTATTCCTTGGCAACACTAAAACAAGAGACTGACTTGATCTAGTGCATGTAGAAACCAGGAGTCTCCTTTTCATGTCAGAACAAAGATATGAAGGTAGAATCATAAAAGGAAAACAAGGGCTACTGAAATTGTTGTTTCAATTACTCTATGCATGATTGCCTTATTGACTAGGTAAGTGTTATAGATACATATTCATATAATTAAATTAAACTTCAAGTGTTCAAAAAGATTTTTAGTTCTCTCGGTACAATTGGGTGTCCTAGGAAAGAAAGGGGAAAGAAATTTTTTCTCTTACTAGAAAACACTTCTGTATCTCTGAGGATACCAGTCAAAAGCAGAAATCTCTAATTATTAAAATAATAGTTTTGAAAGAGGAAGCCATAGAATCAGGTATGTGAACAGCTGCTCTTGTGATCTTAATGTAAAGACCAACTTAACTACAAAATGCATAAATATTGAATTGACTTCTATGAAGATCTAAGCAGAAATTTTCAGCTGAGCATCCTCTAGGTAACAATGATCTAGCCAACAGCAGGAGCACAATTTCTGTAGGAAAATTATCATTCCTAGGAGAAAAGCTGAGAACAAGTGATTTCTTTGAAGTTATTCAAGTATCCACCCAATACACAAAATTAGTTCACATGAATTTCACTACAGCTACATGGTTACTGGCTTCTTCTTGTTTAATAACCTTAGGTTTTGACATGCCCCCAGTTACGTCTCTGCTGTTCTCACTTTACATCTTTGCATCTCAGTTTATGACCTGCAAGTAAGTAAAGAATCTGGGAAGATCGTATTTTCAGTTATGTCTTGACTATAGATCCAAAGTTAATTTCCTTTTTATACAACTCTGATATTCAGATGAGTTTCTGAGAAGCTCATTGAAACCCAGATGCTTTGAGGGAGGCACTGGACCATGACTTTGGTTCCTTAACTAGCAATGGATGGTACTAGGGTGTGTTCTGGTTGACCTGAAATTCTGTATATGAAAGACTTTTGATGCAATAAATGACCTTCAGGTTTTATAATTCTTCTTGGTGTTTAAATGCAAAACAAAAATCCATAACCTGCTGGTATGTTTCTGCTTCAGAAGGATTTTCTTTTCCAGAGTTTGAGCTTAATTTAAGGGAGCATCTCACACTTCCTCAATCAGTGCTGCACTGCTCACAAACATTGCTATATTGCCCTGTAATACATCTGCAGATGTAAGTGATAAATGCCCAGTAGATTTTATATGGATAAATAGAAATTGATAGATTCATCATAGTATGAATGGTTAGTGGGGACAGTAAGGACTGGAAGAGTAATAAACAGATACAAAGAAGACAGGATAAGTTGACAAGGCACTAAACACCATATAAAGACTTTCAATTTGAACAGGTCTCTACCTTGTTAGAACTTATAATTTGAAGGATTTTCTGATATTCAAATTAAATTACAATAGCTGCAAGCAGCAAGCAGGTCTGTTAAAGCTACTCAATTGAAAAGCCAGGGAATTTGATAATGTATACAGTTTTTCCCTTGAGGCCAAAAATGTAATTATGAAAAAGTTCTGAACTGAAAAATAGTCTTGTCATCTGTTTTCATGAGAGTTAAAAGAACATGTTAAGGTTGGTAGGTTACAGGTAAGAAAGAAAATTAAGTTTAAAAACCCCAACATGAGCAACAGTACAGCTGCTGAAGAACAGCAAGAACAAAATTAAATATTATAATTAGAAGGGGAAATCATTCTACCTTAACTAGACATATGGTATGGAAATACTTAATTCATTTCCTGATTAATTCACTGGATGATGTGAAGATTATTGGAGAAGTGATAAATCAGTAGATTAATATGTATTCAGCAGGGATACATGAGGTGGGACTGAATGAAACACCCTAGTTCAGTAGTAGACCAGTTAGCCCCTTCTTGATATATTTGGTCTAGAGCAATTTGTCTTCTTTTTACATGTGGTTTTAAATTATCACGCTGTCTTAATAACTCCAGATCAAGGGAATATAATGATTGGAAACAGGCTTCTGGTACAAGTGGTTTTAGCCATTATTCTAAGTATTTCTTCCTGAATTTTATGAAGATATTTTAGCTATGCTTTGGTAAATTATTAATTCTTAATTCTCCAGTTAAAGGTGGTGCTGTCCCTAACCTTTCCTCAGCAGACCTCATTCCCTTTTTTTTGGAGAAAAACATCCTTCAGACTTGTCACATATTTCTCTTATTCCACTCATCTCATTCAGCTGTATTTAATGGCCTTAAACTTTGGAGCTGTAGTTTTTTGCAAAGGTTTCTACTACAAGTCTCTCTTATAGGAACCTGGGAAAACAATTAAATATTCATGTAATATCTTTAGCACTCTTCCTTGTTTAATTTAGACAGATTCAAGCATTTCAGATGAATAAGATTAGGTGGAATATCTGGGAGACAAAAAACAACCAACTGGAACATTTAGAGGTAGAAAAGAGATTTTTTTTTTTTTTTATTTTTTTTTTTTAAAGAAAAAATTCCCACAGTTAACAAATATCCATGTAATGAAAAAATGCAGAATGGGAATAGGATACTCAAATTTAAGCTATATCCAAATAGAAACATTTTTTCTTATCCTTAGAAGTTTTCATTTACACTGGTATGTTTTGATGGAGTTATGTTTTAAAGCAGAACAGAGAACTTTGTTGTCAGTATGTCTACTTGCCTCATTAAGTAACATAAGAATCTCTATCATGTGGTTGGAATCAGGCACATGGTCACAATGCTACCTACACTAAAATTGTGACTTTTAAATTTGACAGCTTACAAAACTATATTAGCTCAGGAGAAGGGTGAGAAAAATTGTTTATCAAGTAGGCACAGACTCTCCTTAGGCACAAAACAAATTGCAAAATTCCTATCAATCTCTAATTGCTTTAGCGTGAACTGGAGAAGATCTGGATCTATAACTAAGTTGGTTTACTCGCCGTTTAAGTATAATTTAAATTAATGTAAGAAAGGTGGTTTTAAGTTAAGGCAACATAGTAATGCATTATGTCAGGCCACACCTTGAAGGATGCATGTTATTATAGTGAATCACAGAAGGATTAACATCTAGTGGATTTTTGTTGCTGTTGCTGTAGCTGTCAGTTTTGATGGAGTCTATACTGGTGAGTAATCTAAGACAAGCCAATACACCATTTCTAAAATACCATTTGTGATCTGTACTATGAATTACAACTGCAGTATTAAGTGTTCAGGAGAGAAACTCGAAGTTTGAAGTACTTGGACTATCTGGAAATAGGGCAGAGAAACAATCCCAAATAAATGCAACCAAATCAAAACATAGATGATGCAGCCCTCTATTTTAGGGGATGCTCAGTCTACCAAGCTATGCTCTTGATACACACTCAACAAAAAGATTCTTCCTGCTCTTCTAGATAGTGTCACAATTCCTTTCTCACAGTCATCGCTTCAGACTATCTGCTACTCCAAGGGTAGAATAATGAGAAGGTGAAAAACACGCAGAAGGAAGAAGGCGTGGGGAAAAGAAAATCAATAAAGGAAAAACTTCAGAGTTCTTGACTGAAATGAGGAAAGGAGGAGAATCAATGGGCCTGAGAATAATGACAGAAAACCTAGGTGTTTTCTATGCCAAACTGCTTAAACTGGCAATAAAATAATGGTTCCACTAATAATTGTTTTAAATACTACTATTCAAACAACAGTGGTATCATGCAACAAATGGTGAGTGTAGTTTTGGGATATACAAGGAATGAAAATGCAATGTATTTACCAGGGATAGTTCACAGTAGATGAGCATCCTGATCGTTTCTTTTTCTGTAAAAATCTCATTTGTTATATTTTGTCAAAAACTGTATTTTATCTGAATAACAAGCATTGCATACTGAAAAGATTGGAAATTAAACTGGAGATTGTGAGGTTCAGCTGAGACTTTTAAGAGAAGAGGCAGAAGTCAGCTGGTTGTATTGAAAGCTGACTAATATTGTAAAGAGAAATTAAGAGGCCTTTTCCTTAATGATCTGGTGTAGGATGATTGCTGTTCAACAGATTCATTAGCGAAGTTGGTAAAAGTAGGAAAACTATGATAACTAATTTTACCATTACACAGTGTTGGAAGATATCATTAGTATTGAAGAGTTAAAATATCTGACAGGAAGATAATGATGACTAACGAATAAAGAAATAGGAATAGGATTAAAATAATCATATCAAAGTCAAGGTCTGAGCTGACAGTAATAGACGAACCACTCTTTATTAGCAGCTCCAGCCTAGTATTAGCTCTGAGTTCACTGACTAGGACAAAAGGAGGAATTTGCTGTGTATTAATCACTGAGTAATTATGAGACAGCAATGCAACAAGACTCTGAAAATTACATGTCCCTCTCAAAACACTTCATATAAGCCCTTCTGAGTCGAGATACAAGAGTATCAACAGTCTTATACATGGCTCTAGACTTTCTAGTATACCATCCACAGTTCAGGTGGAGGAACATAACAGAAATACTCTTAACCTCTCTTACAAAAGGAGTCAAAGACTTGGCTTTTTAAGCCAAGAAAACAAAAACCTGAAAGGATGGGGGGAAAAAAAAGAAAAAAGTTGTGCACTGTAAATCATGTGTTGAGTATCAAAGACAGAATATTCTGATAATTCAGGCCAGTGACATTGGCTGTAACAACAGAAAGTGGCATGACATTATGCCATACATAATCCTGTGTTTTGATTGAGTATGTATGCCACTTTTTGCTTGCAGTTTCAGAGGCTTTTAATTCATCAGGAAAAAGAGGAGCATAGGAGAAATACAACCTTACCTAAATTCTGACACACGAATAAGTAGGTATAAATTGGCCATAAATAAAGTGACTCTTGAAAATTAGGAGGATTTTTAATTGCCAAAAAGCTTATACTGTAACAGTGTTTAAAGGGCCACAGTGAAGTAGAAAACCTCTTTCACTGCAAGGTAGAACTTTAAGAAGATTAAACAGTGTATTTGCCTGTCATATCAGGAACTAAACTTGATAAATTTCCTAGTTTTGTACTGTAATGAATCTTTATTTACATACAGCTGGAATTACTTCAACAGTTTTCTGCTTTCCTAAATACAGGCAGTGAACTGAGATCTTAAGAATTTGGAGGATGTGCATAATCACATACAGACTGGAGCTTTGTGGAATGTGGTATCACAAAAGCAATGTCACACTGATCACATAACTGTTTCCAGTGTTAATGTGATGCTGCTCTCTTTTCCACTGAAACGGGACACTGGAGTTGCAGGCATGTAGCATGCATACTCAATTGAAATCCCACATACTAATAAGGTCAGAATTGCACATTGTTATTTGCAATTCACCCAATATTAGAGACACTGATGTTTCTGTTTTTGACTTCATGACATCTGTAAATGGAATAGAAAATGGCACAAAATTAAGCTTTTAAAAGAGTTTTACTAAATATGTAAGATGGTCTGACAATAACTTTTGATTAGACATTTGTAAAAAATTAAAAGAGGTCATCAGTATTGCATTTGTCAATTCATTGAGATGTCATTGTACTAGCTATGGTTTTTGCCAGTATAGTTATAACCACTTCTGCAAATTTAGGCTGGGAAAGGTCTTTGCTGCTCATATCTTCTACAGTACAGTCATGATGAATTTCATAGTCTTGAGAAACTACTCTTAACAGTTTTTCCTAATGTGTAAATCTAGGATCATAAGTACTGAAGAAACAAAAAATTATTTTTCTACCATACTATAATAAATTTATGTGTTGTCTGTCATCCCTATTAGAACATTTCAGAAGCAGAAATGGAAACACAGAGAGATACAGTAATGCAAAATTTTTTTTTGTTCAGCATGTTTTGTGTTTGTTTTTCTGTAGGAATAAGAATAAGTCCCATGAATGGTACATGCACTTATCCATGTTGTGGAGAAATTACAAAATCCAGAATGAGTCAGTCAGAGATCATTTGCTAGTTCAGTTTTCAAAAGTGGTCTTCTCTATTCATCACTTCTCAGTTTTTCCACCAGGCTCTAGAATGAGGAGAGAAAAATTTTTGTTTCCATAATATAGAACATGAAGCCATTTAGATAACTAATATCTGCACATGTATTAATTCTAGATTCTCCTATAGATCTTGCTCCTTGTTGTGGAAGAATAACTTTAGTCCAGAGTTTCAATCTCTTTCTAAGCCCTACTGTTAAATTTTGATTCTCCTTTTCAGGGGTTTTCTTATGGGAAAAAAATTGCATTAAGAGTGTTATGTTGCACAAAAATGTAGTAAACCTGCTGGTACTTTCAAAGCTAGGGAAGTCTTGCATCATCTTTCTCTGAAAATTTGAAGATCAAAAACTATGTGGAAGATTGCAGAAAACAAATGGCAAATGAGCAGATGAAAGCATAAGGGAGTTTTCTTCCTTTCTATAACTGTTGGACAAGTGTATTTAATTCTTTTCTTCTTCAGGTAGAAACCTAATATATCACATAAGTGTGTGTATTTTATGAGTCAGGAGGAAATGTTTTTTAAAGATGATTTTGGGTGCATGTTTACATGTACACGCTTTTTAGCAACAACACTGAATTCTAGTAGCTTTTGAAATTTAAAATAAGCCAACTGGAGAACGAAGACTGATAATAATGTAGCCCAGTTGTGTCTTAACACACAGTTATGTGCAACAGTGTAGATTTTCAGATAACACTGAACATATGATCCTCTTCAAAAAACACTTCTCTGTTAGGGGATACAGCAGATGCCAGATTGAGCACCGAAACAAACAAACAAAAAAAAATCCATTGATTACTGCAACTGATCTTGACATCCTTTTATATACAGAGCTCTCCATGGCTTTGTAATAGTTCTTATCTACAGTTACTGCATTGCTAAACTTGGCACTGAGCTCCATATCTGCAGATCCCAGAGCATTAAATATTTAGGTTAAATTAAGTAAAGAAAAGAAAAGCTAGTCAAACAAATCTCGCATTCACTTGGATGAATACACTGACCATTTGTCAGCATAGTAAACACATTGTGTTCAGCAGCATTGTAGAATTATAGCAGCATTTTACTGATCCTTTTAACTGGTCTTTGCTCAGTGACAGAAAGACACCTGAACAAACATTTTTGCCAGCTGTAGTATTACATGATAGATAAGGCAAAATAAGATAGCTTTACTTGAAGATAAGGGATTTTTAAAAAAAGAGACAAGATAAAAACTACAGGTGTGATTTGGTAAGAAAAATTTAGTCAAGCCTTCTGTGTTTGGGGGAAATCTATAAAATCAGTGAGGAAAACTGTACTTGAGACAACAAAGAGTTTAAGCTTCAGAAGAAAACAGCGGTGCACAGGGGCTGTATGATCTCGTTTAACCTGTGCTTATGACAGTTGGTGCCTGCAAGGGAGAACCCTTGCAATCCCACAAATACTATTTCCTAGAAGGATCTTGACAAAAATGAAAAGCTGCCTAGTTGAACAGGCTGAAAATATAGCCATAAAATATGCTGATAAATAACAAGCAATTTTTTCAGTATTCTGCTTGCGTGCCAAGATCTCTAAAGTTAAAGAATTATGGGTTAAAGATCAAGAAGTTTTGAGAAGGGACTTGAAAAAATTTCTTATGGTGATTCTTTAAGAGAACTTGAAGCTGGTGATGACTTAACATGTAAGTTGAAATAATACATGGCACTGTACCATGTTTTCAGCTGTGTCATAAAAATATCTCATTGAATCATTTGGAGAAAATGTGCTCTTACTGGCAGTGGTAACGAGTTCTTATCAAGGAAATGGACAAAAATAACTCAAATTGCAATATCACATGTTGTGAGATTACTTATGCAGGACTCATTAACAAGCATCTTAGTTACTCCTTAAAAATTTGTGAATAAAAAGATCCGTTTTCTTTCCACATAAAACCCCCCCAAAACACAAGAACTATAGTAAAAAAATAAAAAAGAAAAAAATCTCAGGTGATGGTTAAGCTGGTTCTACATGCAGTATTTCTTCAAAAAGGACTGCTGCATTGTAGTAGTTGCACTGCATTGTACCACATTTTGACCCATAAAATACCCGTGCGACTGAATGATTATGT
>NW_009922231.1:21048-29022 GCF_000696875.1 Nestor notabilis | reverse complement strand
GGAATGCACTGAGAAGCAGATGAAAAGTTTGTGTGGACAGTGAGAAAGAAAACTAACATTATATGGAAGATCAGAAGAAATCCCAATTCACCACTTCTGGGTATCATAAGGAAACACCCTGTACAGAGTCCTTGTGATTAGCCAGGATCAAGCTGGCTGTAGGGTTGAAGCAGTATATCCATGAATGTGTGGTCCTGTGTCTAAGTAAATAAGCCTCACTGAAAGAATGTTTATTAGTTCAGTTTTAGAGTCTACCTGACAACAGAGTGTTCCAAAATCAAACCGGTACCTCTACACATAACCATGGGAAGACAGCAGATCCATTATGGTGGGTTGAATGACTCTGCACTACTTCTAGTGTACAAAACACTTGTATGGCCTGTTTAATTGTTTATATTGATGTCACTCCTTTGATTTGTTAAATGCAGATAAATTGAAGAAAGATGCAGGGGAATAAAATCGTAAATATCTAGAAAGAGATGTCACTGTTGGCAGCAAAATGATGGAATTGGGGGCAAGACAATAAAATGAGACAAAAATAGTGTGTAAATTGAAAGATACTTCAATTTAAAAAAAAAATTTATAACAGGAAAATGTTCACATATTAATTTTTATTTCATTAAACTGCCTTTCTTCTCCCAAAAATCACAAAATGAAAAAGAAGCAATTTCAACCAAGGTATTCCAGAAGTGCACTTGAAATCACTTTTACGAAATTTCCCTTAATACCAAAGACTCCTCAAATTCCACAATATAACAATTAGATTAATTGAAAATATAGTGAAAATCCACTTTCTATTCCGCCTAAGTACAGTTAGAATCATAGAATAGTTAGGGTTGGAAGGGACCTTAAGATCATCTAGTTCCAACCTCTCTGTCATGAGCAGGGACACCTCGAACTAAATCATGTTGCCCAAGGCTCTGTCCAGCCTGGCCTTGAACACCTCCAGGGTTGGAGCATTCACAACTTCCTTGGGCAACCTATTCCAGTGCCTAACCACCCTCACTGTGAAGAACTTCTTCCTTAGATCTAACCTAAAGTTCCCCTGTTTCAGTTTGAAGCCATTACCCCTTGTCCTACCACTACAGTCCCTAATGAAGAGTCCCTCCCCAGCATCCTTATAGGCCCCCTTCAGATACTGGAAGGCTGCTACGAGGTCTCCATGCAGCCTTCTCTTCTCCAGGCTGAACAACCCCAACTTCCTCAACCTGTCTACATATGGGAGGTGCTCTAGCCCTCTTATCATCCTTGTGGCCCTCCTCTGGACTTGCTCCAACAGCTCCATGTCCTTCTTATGTTGAGGACACCAGAACTGTACACAATACTCCAAGTGAGGCCCCACAAGAGCAGAGTAGAAGGGCAGGATCACCTCCTTCGACCTGCTGGCCATGCTTCTTTTAATGCAGCCCAGGATACTGTTGGCTTTCTGGGCTGCAAGTGCACACTGCCGGCTCATGGTCAGTTTCTCATCAACCACCACCCCCAAGTCCTTCTCCGCAGGGCTGCTCCGAATCTCCTCTCTGCCCAACCTGTAGCTGTGCCTGGGGTTGTGCCGACCCAGGTGTAGGAACTTGTACTTGTCATCGGCCCACCTCACAAGCATGTCCAGGTCTCTCTGGATGGTGTCCCTTCCCTCCAGTGTATCAACTGAACCACACAGCTCGGTGTCATCGGCAAACTTGCTGAGGGCGCACTCAATCCCACTGTCCGTGATGCAGACAAAGATGTTGAACAAGACAGGTCCCAACACCAACCCCTGAGGGACACCATTCGTTACTGTTTTTCAACTGGACTGAGCCGTTTACTGCAAATTTTTGTGTGCGGCCATCCAGCCAGTTCTTCATCCACTGAGTCGTCCATCTATCAAATTGATCTGACCAATTTAGAGACAAGGATGTTGTGCAGTACAGTGTCGAATGCTTTGCACAAGTCCAGGTAGATGACGTCAGCTGCTCTACCACAGTCCATCAGTTCTGTAGCCCCATCACGGAAGGCCACCAAATTGGACAGGCAAGATTTCCCCTTAGTTCCTGATAACGCCAGCAAGCATACTGTTTGTCTAACCCTACTTAGAATTCATTTCTGTGACTTAAAGGCAAATCATTTAACCTTTTTCTTTTTCATCTGCTCATTAGGAGTATTACTTTTCAATTCCAAGTATGCTTGGCAATGGTTACAAGGTACAAGGAACGGTAAATCAGCTGGGAGTAACCCAATCTAAAAATGGCATTCCATGTGATAATGTAAAGATGACAAGTAAGTTGTCAACATTTTTAAATGTTATCATGCTGATCTTTTATGTTCTGTTTAGATTGCCAATTATTCAGGAAGTATTTTCATTCCTCTAAATATTGCAAATCTTGATAAAATTTTTCTTACAGGAAACAAAGTAATCTTGTGAAAGAAGGTATTAGGCAGCCCAACCACCAACAAAACATGTAGCAAACTGCTACTGGATCACATGGGCAATGATGCAAAATAAACTCATGGGATAAGACCCTGGATACTCGTGTAATTTAGCATTTGACACCCACGTTCTATGCCGTCTGCTGACTTTGGCAATGTTTTTTACGGTATGTCATGCCAAAAAAGCTACAATGCTAATGAACTTGTCTGAACATGAAAACACATATCACTTTGTACACTATCATGTTAATTTATGATGACTGGTGTTTTATTTGTTTTTCTATGGGGTGAAGAGAGAACACCTTCAGCCACTAGCCCTAGCTCACTGTGATAACAACTCATGAGTGTTTACTGGACAAACCTATGATCATCAGTCAAATGGGAATCTATCATCTGGGAGAACAATGCTCATTTTTTGTGAAATACTCATTTTCTCTTTTCTATTTTTCTCCTCTTCTATCCTCCTCCTTATTACAGTTATCATAAGAGTGGATCGCCTTTCCAAACTGCTACTTTGCCTTACCCATTTTCTAGACAGGAAATCCAGATTTCATAGGCCCAGTACTGCTTTATGAGTCTTCATGAGTAGTAGGTCATAAATAGAGGTCAATTAATATACTTATGACCTTTGTTGACACATTTTTGCTGCTTACTAAAATTTGATACTAAAACCACAGACATTATTCAGGCTTATAGAATGTGTACTCACCTCAGCTTCCATTCTATACTTGCTAACAGTCTTTAACAGTACTATATAACTTTAATTAAATCCTGACGTTTCTAAAGTTCCCAGTAGCATAATCTAACATTTCTATTGCCTCTTCTGCTTAATTTAGGGATAATTTCTGTACTTAAATTTATTTCAGAATGATGAAATAGTGCAAAAAGACTTGCACTTGTGAAAAAAAAAATCTTCATAGTAAACTCCAGTTTTATGCTCATTCTAACCTTAGATGTTCTATGAGCAAAATGACACAAAAGGACACATGAATGTGTAAAAAATAGTATGTGAGTATCCTTTTTTATTTTAATTTTTTTATAATGCCTGGAAATGCTCCATTTATCAAACTTGAGCCTAATTTAGGTATATTTAATGGTTAGTTTACTCATTTCATGTACATATATGGTTACTGCCTCTTGTGGCAAACTGTGTGTAAGTGTGTAAGAAAAAAGTGCAATATTTTAAAGCAAAACAAGAAATTGCTTTTGCCAAAGGGTCTGTAGGTATGAGTCACATGAGCAGCTCTAAAGCTCTGCTGACTGCAAGGGAAAAAAAAATCTCTGAGCTATCCTGATTGGAATGGTACTCGTGTAAGTCCAACAATACACAGATTTTCTCTTCTAATTAACAAGACTTACTGGATATGAAATGCAATGTTACTAATAATCATTAACAATCCAAATTCTCACCATAGCTAGAGAGAGGAGAGTGATACCCAAGCATTCTGAAGAGCCTGATTCATCATCCATGTACGGACTGAGGAACTCAAGTCATAGCAGTCACAGGGAATCGTGAAGTTAACAGTTACTCCAGAATGGCTTGCATATCAGAAAAAAAACCTCCACAACCCCACCACCACCAAAACCCACCCCCACCCCCAAAAAAACCCCAAACAACTAACCACAAAAAAAAAAAAACTAATAAAAACCAAAAAACACACACAGAAAAAAAACCACCCAAAACCATGTCTCAGTAACATGATATGACTCAAATAGGAAAAAAATCCTCCTTGGTATTAATAATATGCCATAGGAAAAGTGCTCCAATATCATTCTCCGGCTAGTGATCTCTTCATCCAGTAAAACCAGGAGAATAAGAAAGGTTTCTTTATAACTTCAAAGAAAACGAATGCTATTGTAATTATGAATTGTAGTTAGTCATATTATTTTTGGATGATGTCTCTGCCTTTCAATAAGATACACTGAAGTATCCAAAGTGACTCTTTTCGCATAGAACAGGATTAGAATATACTGTCATGATGAATTGACAGTATTAGAGATTAGCAAGAGCGTTGGTTGAATAATAAACAAAATTCCAGAAAAGGTTCCAAAGGACAGAGGTATATACAGCTGTAATATTAAACCTGGCTATCTCTTTCACTGCTACCACATGCCACAGGTGTGGAATAGGTAAAAATATGTAGTGAAGGAGTGATGACAGGTCTGTATCCATACGTCATTCCTATTGAATTGCATATGTGCACCTTGTATTTATTTAGATTTTTTTTTTATTACTCTTGGATGTTTTTCAGCAAGTTAGAATTTCTAATTGACTTAATGGAAACATTCTGAAAAAAGAATCTGTTTTGAGAACATTTTGCTTATGCATTTGACATTTCCCTGGTTTTCTTCTTATTAGGAGTATTTGCATGAAAAACAGAGAACACAGAAGTTCATCTGGTTCCAAGATCTATTTCCCACTTGAAGTCAGAATCAATTCCATATTAACTAATTGAATGTCAATGGATTTTAGGTAGATTCTATTCTTACAGAAATACTCTGCTTGATGCAAAAGAAGGTGAGACTGGCTTAAAGCCAGTTTAGCACTCTCCTGTTTGTAGGATAAATCCCAATATAAGTTAAAATAGCCTCAGGCTTTCTGTAACTTGCACCAGATGGTAGAACCCCTTAGAGGCAATTACATTGGCAGGGATGACAGGAGCTTGGTATGCTCCAAGTATAGTCGTTCCTGCCCCAGTACATTTCCAATAAGCATTTCCTTAGCCAGGTTGCTGCAACAACAGGTTTACATTGCTCAGAGGTTTCTCCCATGTGGGATAAATACCCAGTTAGTCAGAAGTTTAATTCTGCTTAGAATAAAGCAATACATAGCCAGCTTGGCTTAGGCTAACAATTGGCCCCATAGCCATAGCTAATGAGTAAACGTCAGTCCAGTTCTGTATGGCATCAGGGGTTTTTTCTGGGGGATGCGTGTGTGTTAAATGATTCTGTTTTTCTCCATCTTTGTAACAGTTCATACCTACAGATTATTTGTATGGAAAATTGTTTCTGGTACCTATCCTAAATTGCTTTTCCTTTAATTGCCATTTACAGCCACTTGTCCAACTAGCACAGTTATGCTGAGAAAAAAAACAAGTACCTCTCCAGAAACTTCAGGTTAGCATTCAATATAGCACTTCAATAGCCTGCATTCTCAGGGCTTATGCACCCAAGCTCTCAGCCTGTCCTCATAGCTCATAACTTTTAATCCTGACATCAGTCTCAGTGCCCAGTTCAATTACTATAGTGTTGTGTTCTGAAAACTGACAGAGGCTCAAGGGAAGTTTGTGAAAACTTGCAAGTTTCTCATTCATTTTCGTTAGGAAACTGGTAAGACACAAATTTCCTTCAGATGTTCTCCAGAATTCCTCCTACTCCTCAGTGAGGTACTGAATACATCTTTATTCAACATGGCTGAAAAATCAAAACAAGCTGTTCTGATTGTGTTACTGATTCTTACAGGTAGGCACAAGCCCTTCCTTTCAGGAGTTTTTGATATTTTTTTTCTTTAATCTAGTGTCGGCTGTGAATGTACGGCCCCAACACTAAGATTCTTAAAAGGGTGCTCACCTGGTTCTCCATTTTGTGTAGTTCAGATTCACAGTCTGTTTCTAGATCAGCAGGTTATACAGCAGTTGTTTTTTCTACATAGCGGCCCTCTCAGAAAACAAAAAATGCAAGCTGAGAAGCTTTTGTGGTGTGTAGATTCTGGTGATTGAGGACAACATGTATTTTAAAATGGTGATTATATCTGAGATGAAAAAAAAACCAAGGAAATTTTTGCAGTATTTCTTTAAGATCTTATTTTTCCTGAGAATTGTTCCATAGCCATTGATAAAATGTAGCTTCTCCCTTGCATCCAAATATTCTGTCCTGAGCTTCAGGGCTTAGAAAAGTAAAAACAGAAGAGTGGTTTACAGAGTGAAAATTTCATCTGAACTGATATGGATGGGGTTAAACCCAGACTTTTATTTTAGAAAGTAGTCCCCCTGCTACCTTTAGCTTACCAACAACAGCAGCAAGACCCAATGATAGGCCATTTACACAGTTTGAGTCCCAGAGAAAATAAGGTGTAGTTTCTGAAACAGCCTATGCACCATCTTCATAAATGTCTTCAGAAAAAATTAATAACTTGTCTAGCCTAAAGGTATTAAATTGTTTTTTGTGACTGAGGTTTCTAAAAAGCTGTCAGAGAAATCATATTTTCTGGAAAGTGTTTTTTTTTTCTCTATCTGAGCTCAGCAAAGTACCTAGGTTTGGTCTCTGAAGACTTTTATGCTTTGGTCCATTAAGTGAAACAGCCCGGCATTGATCTGAGGTTTTATTTCCCTGTACGTTTTCATGGCTTTATAGTATAATCCTACAGTATTTCAAGAAAATGCATCAGACTGCTTGTTTGTATTCCACTGTTTCCTGGCCTCCCTGATCCATTCTGTACAGCGCAAAAATCAAGTCTTCACCTTTGTTAACATCATGGGTCACTACCTCACCATGGAACACTTATTTCCTCATTTCTTTATATTTGCTATGTTCTAAACTCAGCAGTGACATACGCTAGTGAAGCCAGTGTTTTCTCAGCTTAACTTTTGAAAACTTCACCAGAGTTATGGTTTTCTGTCATCTGCAGATCAAGCGAAGAATATGGAAAATGTTTTATTTGCCTAATACACAAGTTGAATATTTTAATTCCAAAATTTTTTTCTTTTAAGTAATTCCAATAGTGATGTATTGTAAACACGTAAGTCACCACTGTCTTTTTCTTGTTTTTATGCTGAAAAATCTATAAACCACCACAACCCTGCAGACAATTTCAACTAGGAATCTTTAACTGTAAACCTATATAAAGAAGCTAATATTGTTACTGTAATGTTTTCCAAATGGTAATAATTAGGTAAAGTAACCCTCACTATAAGAAGGATATACATACAAGAACTCTTTTCTTTATTTATTTAATTTTTTTTCTTCCTGAAAGTTATGGGATCTTATGTATCATTCTCAGTTTATTAGTCCATAACTTTGTTACATTTTAGCAGCTTGGCAAATTGGAATGAAATAATGTTGTAAATTGTATTGACAGCCTTTCATTTCTAAGCCCCATTTTTATTGTACCTGTACCTCGTACAAATTGGCACACAAGATCCTATTAGATTAGACAGATAGATTGACATAAGAAAAATATTAAATGTCACTGTATTTTGATGAAGGTCAATCAATACCAGTTTGGTAGAAAAATCCTAGTAGGTGCTTCTCAGGTTTCAGCCCTTCTAGTACTTTTTTTGAATAGAAAAAATACCAAATTAAAATTGAGTAGCAGATTTAAAAGTAACTTGAAAGCAAAACTAACAAAACTTGTTGTTTGTTACAATTTTGACATCCATTAGAAACCTGTAGACTGATTAATTCATCCTATACGGTATTATACAAACCACTCAGTCATTAACTATCATCATCATTTTTTAGGAACCAAATACATTCTTGTCATTAAACCTTGAAATCCTAATACTATAAGGGAGACATGGTGTCGTGGTTTAAACCCAGCCGGCAACCTGGAACCACGCAGCCGCTCCG
>NW_009922231.1:19122-20812 GCF_000696875.1 Nestor notabilis | reverse complement strand
TATACTGGGCATGACGTGCTGTGGTATGGAATAGCCCTTTGGCCAGTTTGGGTCAGGTGTCCTGTCTCTGCTTCCTCCTGGCTTCCCCTCCTCTCTGGCAAAGCATGAGACTGAGAAAGTCCTTGGTCAGAGTAAACATTACTTAGCAACAACTAAAAACATCGGTGTTATCAGCATTGTTCCCAGACTGAATGTCAAAAACACAGCACTGCACCAGCTACTAAGAAGGAGAAAAAATGACTGCTGTAGCTGAACCCAGGACACATGGTTTTGTTAGATAACTGTTGTTCACTGGCAGTAAGCTGTTGATCGCTCTTTGGGAACAGCCATTCTACAGTGTGTGCTATTAAACTGTTCTCAAACAGTACCAAATTCCATAGTCTGTGTTACTAAGATAAACCTAAGCTCATTAACTATTCTAAATCAAAATATGGCATTAGCAAGAATAAATAAAAGGTAGGTTTTACTTGTTACAGTACCTTGATCCTTGTTTTCTATTACTGTGATCTTTTCCTTTTAAGGTGAAATCCTTAAAAACTGTGAACACCTAAATATAGAGTACTTCCTGTGCAGACTGATGAGTTAGCAGGGGTCTTACATAAATGGTTTGGGTTTTGTTGTTTGTTTTTTTTAAAAAACCAGTCTTGCATGATAGATGCATCAATTACAAACTGCATTTTACGTTCCCATTACAAAAGATGTGGTTTTTCAAGATCATGGAGAAAGGCTACAGTAATACAGCAAATGTGGATGGTATACAAGGCAATTTGTAAAAGCTAATTGTGAATTCTTATTTCTGCAACTAACAGTTCATAGTCTTTTTGCAAGCTCCGTACTTAATAATAAGCATTTGCAAGTGTGGTAACACTTGTCATGAATCTCCCCTTTACACTCTTTGTTCTATCTCCTAGAGAACCCTTAAAAAAAAAAAAAAGTTGAACAAAACCTGATTTTTTTTGTTAAAACTAGGTGAATATTTTTACACTTTTACATACGTATTTGCATAGTGTTTTCTTTTGAATTACTTGAAATTTTCAAGTTTAGAAATTTTCAAAATTACTTTTGAAACTTGAATTACACTTTACCTTTTTAGATATAGCATGGGATGAACATTTTTCTGGGATTCCAAATTTTATTTGCTTACTTTCCCACTAATTTATACTGAGGAAGGCAGATATTTAGAGGGTGAAGTCATCAAGATAGTCAGTCTTCCTTCCACTTCAGACAGAAAGGCAGAAGCAGGAGGGGGTAAAAGAGCATAGAGAACTGCTGGACAATTGTCCTAGAACATGTCAGGAGGCCTGATTTCTTGAATTTGTATTATTATTTTGTCTTTGAGGAAAGCCGTTTCCTTTTAGTTTCTCTTAGTCTTCTACTTCATTCCTCCACAGTAAACACCCCCTTCTGGCTCCCTGTGATCACCTTAATGTTTCTCTTCCCTCCTCAGATCAATATTATAGGGTTTTATCCTTCATTCTGCTTTTCCTTAACCCAAAGAAGGAATCTTTGTAAGATATACCCAAATACATCCAGAACATAACTTGCACCACAGAGACTATTAGTCCTGGTTTACATTCTGACTCATCCTGACTTTCTGATTTCCTTTTCTCTCCTTTGAAGACCTCTTTTCTCCTGAGATACAATTTCCACACTGCTCATTTGTGCATGAAATTCTCAAAAATATTTTTTC
>NW_009922231.1:1504-19091 GCF_000696875.1 Nestor notabilis | reverse complement strand
TCCTGCTGAGACAAAGAAGTGGATCAATGCTGAAGAGTGGTGATTAATAGTATCTCAGCATCAATAGATATGCATTTTCTTTCTCAACCATTGAGCAGAACTATACAAACTTTTTTTCTCTTTTTTTTGCATAAACCACTTAAATATCAAATTATGATATAAGCCACAAAGCAAATTGTACTAGGAGCCATTTACTACATCTGCACTTAGAGACAACAGAGTACAGTCAACCACAAAACAGGTTTCAATTTTAAATAAAGCCTAATTCCACCTAAAAGTACATTTTTTTCACTGTGCTTTTCAACAAAAAATATATACCAGGTGCTTTCAGTTCTAATTTTTCTAATTTTCAAGTTATATGTTGCTTAGGATCAACCAAGTTTTGAAATTGCAAGAACCTGGCCCTCCATAGGTTCTTGCAGACCCAGCAAATTGCTTCACAAACTATTCATATCCTCCCCTACTCAAAAGCTGTAATTCAAAAGCAAAATGAGGTGTAAAGTTAAAGAGGGCAAATAAGCAAGCAAGCAAGAAGTTTATGTTACAAAATAAAAATGACATGGTGATCGGAGTGCAACAGTACACACAAATGGTTACATCAAGTTTCATCAAAAGTGACGAAGTGCATGTACAATTGTTTTTGTATTTAACTGATTGACTACATTTCCACACTGTTACATGAATTATTTGGCAAGTATAAAAAAATCCCATTCCTGGTGTGTAAAGTGAAGATTAAAAAAAAAAGAAGTTTGCACCAATGTGTAGAGTTTGTGATTAAGAATCATCAGTTCCTATGCATATTGGTTTTTACTGGATGGTGAAGCAGTGAGAGAATACTGTCAATTAAGAATTTTTGATAAGGCCTTTCTGCAACCTCTTGCTCAACAGGCAACAGAATGTTATCTAAAAGTATCGCTAAATAAAAATTATTTAGGAATTATAATCCTTTCGGAAGTAGAAATATTCAAACTCTATCTTACTAATGGCAACCCATTAAGTTTCTTAATCTGTGAGCAAATGGTCTGTTCAAGCAAACTAGTTTACAACAGTGACCTCTTGGACTTAGTGTCAGCCTGTTGGGGAATGCCTTCAGTTCCCTCAGTCTTTCCATTCCCCTCTGCCAGATTTTCCTTAATTTAAGAATGTCAAAAATTTGAAATGCTGTTGGTTTCTGAAATAGCTATATTAACTTATTTGTCTGTTTAGCTGGAAATTTTTTGTTCTTGCATCATCTTTTCTACTAAGTTTCAGGAGAAAAAGAAAGGTTCACATGACAAGTAGATTTGCTCTGTCACTCAGGCAAAAGACATTAAAAGTCTCTGCAGCTTCATTTTCTTATAAATTTATCTTTGTATTTTACATTTGCCTTTTCCTGGCCCACAAAGAAGAATATAGGTGTGGGTATGACTGAAATCAAGAGACCTACCTGGAGTTACGAAGTCTACACAAAGCTGACTGTGTTTTCTCTGAACACTCCCTATAGTCATCCCAGAACTATTCAGTATATGGTTGTTCTAGAACTATTGACTCCATCAGTGGAGCTTGGAGAGTGATTCAACTCACCCTCCAATACACATCAACTTCTACAATACAGTTCAGTTCCTAAATGACATGCATCTTCTGTCACCCTGTCAACAGTGAACATCAGGGAGGACAATCTGCATCAGGAGATGAAGAGAGTTTATCCCTACATCACCTATTGCTAACTTGCTTACTAAGGGTGGAGCAAGATAAAAGGAGACACTTCCTCTCCTGAGGAACACGTAATCCAAGAAAAATCTATAGTATTGTAAACTTGCAAAACCTAATGACTTTCAAGATCAGGATGTAGGCAAATCTAGGATGTAGCAACAATAGAGGACACTCAGTTTATAACACAGAGATAAGCAGAGAGATTTACATGCAATCCTTCATGCACCACAAGATTGTTTACCCAGAGAACACTTTTTGCCTGGCTGCACGTGGTTCAAGGAGCTCCTGGTGCTGTAAAAAAATGGTGAGTGTTCAAACAAAGACAACAGCAAAGAGAAACAGAGGCTCATGGTTGGCACCTACGGCGACACTGCAGATACTGGATTACAGAAAGTCACCTGTTTCATAAGCTTTAGCTAAATAACATCTATTACCAATACCAGAGAGAATACAGAGCTAGACAGACTTCTGGTTTGATCATGTAGGGCATCTCTTATGCCTAGGCATATCTTGGCCTCTACCTGCCAGTCTATAAGGGTTCCTACACATCCTACAGATGTCCTGAAGATACTAGGGTTCTCAAAATGACACTATATACCACTCATGTAGTGAATTCAGACAACTGAATTTAGCCTTTTAAGTTGTCAACCGTGATGCTACACAAGATGCTACCATGTTGAAATAGCACGAGGTTCTTTGTGATCTCCAAACTGCATCGTTTGGAAGCTCACACTTGATATTTTAAGAGCCAGTTCTTGCCCTCAAATCTCTCAATATTCACAAACTCCTTACATTTAGTTGCTATAAATAGTGTCATCATCAAAAAAAATCCCAGTCATTATTCAAAAATCTTGGGTTTCAAATACGCGTATTAGGGTTACTGATTTAATAATCAACAGCGAAAGCGACATTTGCTGCTTTGCTTAATTTCATGGGTTTATAATGTTTTCTTCAGTCTCATCCATTTTTTAATGTCAGTATTCTGTACATACTAAATAATTCATGTGCACTCATTTTCCACAAGTTTGATTTCAAACTTTAGTCTTCAATTTTGTCTCTGATAATAGAACACCATGTGAAGAAAAAACCCACAGATTTTTCTCCCAGCCTATAATAGAATACCTGAATAATGGAGGGTAGTGGTATGGTGTATCTCTACTATGCTTTACACAATAGAATTGCACTTGAAGGTTGCATCTTTTGCTCTAAAATTCGTTTTCCTCTAGGCTTAAGATAGACTTATAAATACTTTAATGTAGAGTCTGCAGGTGTAAGGACTAATTACAAACTATGCTGATTCTGATTGAATAAATTACATTACTAAATCTGAATTTGGATACAGAACAATATAAGTTATACTAAAAAGTCATTATATTTGGAAGTTGGAGCAAGACACCATAGCTAAAAGGTAATTGGATTAAATTAGCTTTCAGATTACAAGACTAAAGGAGAATTTAGTAAGTGAGTATTAGCATGCACATTTTATTATTACCCTCTCCTCTCTTTTTTTCATTTCTTAGTTACTTTAGATGTCAATGAAATAAGACACATAAGACTCCCACACCAATTTGCACCATTGCACTTTGGCTCTGGTCAAGCTCATAAAATTATTCTCCTGTGTCTCAGACACTAGTGAATCAAAGCTGAAGCCATCATGTGGGCTACAATAAACTCTTTGTTCTTCTAACTTGTTTTCATCAATGATGTTTTGTTTCTTATAGCTATGTGTCACAGAAAATATGCAGCTGCCTTGTATAGAGTTCCAAGTATTACTAATCTAAATGGTTAGCACTATCTTCAAGGCACCATAAGAACAATCAGTAAAGCCCAGGGAATTCTGTCTTTTATAAACAAGTGTTTAATACTTCAAGACTACTGAATGAGACTGTGCAAGGCTATGAATAATTGTACCTGAGGGCTTATACAATTTTAAAGACTGAGAAATGCGTATGCTATCACAATATTTTCAGATACCTCTCAGCTCTACTGCAAGCCTTTCATGAATATTCTACAGTGCAAGTCTTGTTTTCTGTTGCTCTGTGTGAAATCTTTTATTTTGATTCTCTGTGCTTCCTTTCCTGCTGATAAAGTGTTATGAGTGTATGAAATACTTCCCAAGTGACTATTATAATTTGCCCATGCCAGTGAAGCTCTGAGCAAGCATAGCCCTTTTGCTGAATGCAAAAAGGGAGATATTAGTAGCAAAATCATAAACTACAGGTTTTTAACAAAAATAATACAACAGCAATGCATCAGTCTAACAGGAATTGAAAATAAATCATTAAAGTTAGGAAGCCATACACAGAAGATTAAATTTATTCATACTGTTCTTTTTCTGTCTTTTTTATTCATTATGTATCACCAAAATGACATGCAGTGTCTCAGTCATATTTCTGGTATAACTACCAATTTTTTTAGGCAAATCCTTCAGACTTTACTTAGATAAGAACTTCTATTGAAGAAGAAGTGAGCATTTACCTGAGTAAAGACTTCTACACTTGCTGTTGTTAGACATACTGCAGCTGTCCTTAGAGACAAAGCTCATTACCTGACAGATCACTTGAGGTGATTCTACAGATTTGTGAGCAGACATGAAAAACATCATCCAATATGCATACAAGCCCTCTGTACATACTGGCACCAGCAGCCACTGGGACACACCATGGCATTACCTCTCATAGTTTATTTATGATACCTTACATTAACACTGCTGGATCATATTTGTTCAAATAACTTCTAGTTTGCATTCATGCAATATTTGTGAGTAGACTTCTGTAAATACATATGTTCTGGGTTTCTCTCGAAAATTCATTCAATTTACTCTAACCTTAAGACAATTTATAATGTACATAAATGCTTTTGTACATGCATATGGAACTTTTTGTGCCTATGTATGAGAGGCCTAGGCAAATCTTCCCTAAGGAATTCTTTACACACTGTTGACACAGATCATAGTATGATTACATATTATAACATAACTTGAATGATGTTCAAGACCATGATGTAACAGCTGGTAAAAGTCAATGCTACTGTAATGACTAAAATGGGCATATCCTGATTTACAGATCTAGTTACTGTCGATTTGTTGCCTGCGCTTACCATGTGGGAGTCCTTTTAAAATTATATTAAAATAAATAAGAACAGATATGTACCCTAGATTGCTCCTTCACAAAGGGGCTAATTCACTAAGATTCAAGATGAGTAAGAACTCTAGCTTGGAAAAGTAAGGAGAAGTTTACTTAAAAAAAAGCTGAACATTACGAGTGTCTTCATATGGAAAACTAAAACTACCTGCCTGGTTTTCCTTGACTTAGATACTGCTGCCCTCACACTCAGTTAGGATGTAACTAGAAGTGATCATGGTGTGTAGTGAAGTTTCCTATTTGCACAGAGTGAATTGTAAAGTTAATAAATTGATTTGTTTCATGATTTATCTGTTTTTGAACACTTAAAATTTTCAACAAAAAAAATGAGGCATTCAGATAACTGAGTTGCGCCTTTTTCAAAAGGGTTGTATTCAAAATATATGCAGTCTCCCCAGATTCTGAGGGATGTGTCAGTGACTTCCTCCACCCTTGCAGAAAGTCACTGCAGAATCCTGGACGGCTGTGACCTACAGGGAGGTTCCCACCCACCACCTCCCCCCAGAAAAATTCTGATCTTTCTGAGCAGTGAAAAGCTCAATTATTGTAATCAGTGAATGGCCATTTTTAACTCCAATATCTGCTCATCTGCGAAACAAATCATGTCTCTGGAGCACAGTTTTTCTTATAGATCACAGGGATGAAATATCATACCAGAAAAATCAATGTTCATTCCTTGTTTCATACATGCTTCTGACCCTTCATTAACATCTTTCTGTCCAGAGGAACAAAGAGAGAAAACATCTGTCTCTAGACCACGCTTATTTTGCTATAAGACCTCTGGATATTCTTCTTTAGAAAAGCTTTTTTTTAATGTGAGTCTGGATAAATAATCCCAGAAGAAAGCCAGGCTGTAATACTCTTTTCTTCAGTCTCAGTTGTGTTATGAAGGTACACTTGGATGAGAATAGGGTGTAACTGTTCACTGACTCAGGGCTGTGTTATTTTGGTAGCATGTTTAAACTTCAATCCCCAGCTAAAAATCAACCACACTCAGCAGGATATTGAAATTCATAACAGAATAACAAGAGAACTGAACAATGTTGATCTCAGCTTGTGCCTTGGTAGTTTACTGTTTTATTACTATTTACAGCTTTCATTGCAGTTTTGCTCAAAGTCTTCTTTACAGAATCAAATTCTATTTTGTCTGGCTCTCTGAGAACAACTATATATATGTCTAAAACCCGCACAGAACTATCAGTCCGGTGGGCATCCCTCATTTGTTAGCGCCATAGTGCTTGGTTGCAAAAGAGTCTGTCCCCACTTCAGTTTACAGAGTTCAATAGCAAGATGGGCAGCTTTTTATCTTCCGTACATACTTTCTATACTATGTTGAATTATAGCTGTTAAAACCAGTTTGATATCAAACCACAGCCCATACTGGTAGAAAGGCAAAGTCAAAACTCTGGGTAGAAGGATCAGTAGAATAAACATTAAATTTTCACTTGTTAATGCTAACATTTTGGACTCCTAGTCTCTTAGATAAAAAGTGGGTCAAAACCCAAGGTGTGTACAGCCAAGTCATCAACTTGGCAGCAGACCAAGCTTATTTAAAACAAGTCCTTTAAGGGGTATTTCCAACCAAAGAGAGGCCTAGGTCTTAAATTTGTGATTAACAGAAATATGTAACTTTTTTCTCTCTGTACTAACCTATGTTGACTACATAAGACCAGCTTCATAGCTCATATAAATGAGTAGATCAGAGTCACCTAGATGAACTTTACGAATAAGACAAAATCTGCACAATCATAGAATCATAGAATAGTTAGGGTTGGAAAGGACTTTAAGATCATCTAGTTCCAACCCCCCTGCCATGAGCAGGGACACCACACACTAAACTATGTCACCCAAGGCTCTGTCCAGCGTGGCCTTGAACACTGCCAGGGTTGGAGCATTCACAGCTTCCTTGGGCAACCCATTTCAGTGCCTCACCACCTTCACTGTAAAGAACTTCTTCCTTAGATCTAATCTAAACTTCCCCTGTTTAAGTGCTGATCAGTTAATGAAATATCAAAACAGTCCAGTCTGAGAAGAAACACAGGACTCTGAAAAGCATAGCCTGGTGTTAAATTGGAAGAAAGAACCATTATTTGTGTTGTAATGAATTACTTTTATTCCTATCTTTTAATCCTTCCTTTGTGAAAATGTCAAGTAGCAGTAAAGACTAGAAATTGAACAAATCACAAGAAATTTCAGAAGTTTTTCCTAGAAGTGCTCTACACATTTTTGCTGATTTGGTTCACTATTGCAGTGTGTGATGTAGTGGACAATATCAAATACAAAATAATTATATACAAGTAATAGGTGAGCCCTATCACTCCAATATATGTAGCATTTAGATATACTGAGTTGATCATAGAATCTAGTAAGAAGAGTATTGTATGAATGTGTCAGATATCTGTGCTGCACCGAAGCTGTTCCACTTCTTTCTCACTCTTGTCTCTGATGAGAAACTCATACAACACTGAGCAAAAGTTTTTTCCAACTTTCTTGTGGTTACCTGAAAAATGCTTCATCTTAGAGAAATCTCTTTATAAGTAACAACTGCTTATTTCCCAAGCAATGGTCATTTTATTAAATCTATCTTCTCCTTTTTAAAATTCATTTCTGTGCAATTCAAGAAATTCTTCACTGCCACAACTGTCATACAATGTACATTCGTTTGAATTTAATGTCTGTTTTAAAACAAAGTAGAACTCCGGCTAATACTGATTTTAGGTATGGGTATATGAAATTGTTTAGAGTGCACTCACAATATAAAAACAACAACAATAGTAATAACGATGATAATGATAATATGGAGAGGGCGAGGAAAAGGAAGAAGAAGAAAAGAAGATTATGATGATAACAAGGATCACTTGGCTGTGTATGACATTCTAAAAGCAGCTTATGATAACCTGCTGAGTAAGCTGAATTGGTTAATAGGGACCAAGTTCCAGGATACTAAAACTCAGCTCTCTTTTCTCTGATCATGAGTGAAATTTCCTGTTTATTTCAGTCACAACTCTCTATATTAAATTATCTATGCATTTAATAATTTATGCACGCATGCAATTTATATTTTTGGAAAGTTTTGGGTGAAAAAAACAAAACCAGTCATTAAAGACAATTATATGCAACATGATAATAATTTCAATTTTATTTCGTACCAAATCTGCCAGACAGATGGCCCTGGAAACTGCATTGTTGATGAAAACTCAGATACTCAAATAATACAGAAAGTGAAGCAAATAAATTACCATTATCAGAAAGGGGCTTGGAATATTTCATGCACCAACAACCACAATGTTAAGAATGAACCTGAAAGAGCAGGTAAGCAAACCTGATATATGCAAGATTTCCAGGGATTTTTGTTTGGTTGGTTCTTTTTTTTGTTTGGGTTTTGGGTTTGGTTTTAGGGGTTTTTTTTGTTACAATTATTTCCATCAAAAACAAATCCAAAAATTAGAAATCATTCCAATTCATATTTGCATACTATTTTTTTAAACACTCAGACATGGCAGCCAGCATGATTTCTACCACTACTTTCCAAAGCATGCTATTACAAATACTGTAACCCTTAGCTCTCACAGGTGGCAAAAAAATGCCCCAAGCAATCCCCCAAAACCCATCACCAAAAACTAGAACAGTGATGGTAAATCATAAAATTAAGGAAAACAAATCCACAATTATTGATAACACTCAGACAAAACCTGGTATTGTAAGCTGACTTGAAGTCTCGCTTTAGCGAGATGCTCTCCAGAGCTGCTGCAGGTATGCAACATGAGGCTATACACTCTGAGCCTACGTTGTGATCCCTGCCACAGAGGGTAAGGTGCAGTGAAGTTAGAGATACTGGACTGTTTAGGCCAGTGTGTTAGCCCAAAGTTTGTGAGGTCTTCTAGTTCATGACAAACACGAGGTGGCATAAGCAGCACCCCGTAATGCAGGTGCCAGTCACAACCTGCACATTCCTTCTGGGACCCCAGCCACCAGGAGAAAGACATAAATGAAAAGGTTGAAGAAAGGAAAGCAGATATCAAGCAGATAAGGAGACATTTGCCTTTGATGGACCTGGGTAAGGTCTTCCTGTACCTACATGTGTGGTGCTCCTCAGCAGTTTCTGACTCAAAGAGATGTGGGGCAGCATGCTTTCAGCCAGTTTCAGTATTTCTAAGCCACCCCAAGTCTTCCTGCTTGAATGTAAAAAGTTAAATACAAGTTTAAGAGAGGTATAGAAATATCAAAGTTATTATTAATCAAATGAGTCCTTCAAACCAGTGTTATTCCTGCCAGCTCTTGAATATTAAACAAGGAAAGACACAGACATGACTGAAAGCCTGAAGCCTTGCCCTTCTAATCAGTGTCTGGAGGAAGAGAGTTTCCAGCCACTGAAGTAGTCAACCAGTACCTGACAAGCCATTCATTAAAATAGAATGGTCTATTAATGTCTCTCCTTGTTTCAAGGTTACCATATAAATCAAATTACAAAATCCGAGACCTTAGGAAGATGAGTAGAGCAATTTGATCCAGAAAAATGGCAAGCTGTAAGAATTGCTTGTAAAAAAATATAATAAACAAACCCTGAAATATAACAATAATCATCACATTATTAACACGGCTGAAGTCCAAGGAGGTTCAACAGGGAAGTTTTAATAAATTATTACTAAATGTATCTAAAAGCAAAGAGTGTTCTTAGATGATATCAACCATTTTTCTTAAAGGAAAAATGTTTCTGAGGAATCCATAGCAGTGAAAACAAATACGAATATACCATGAATTTTGAAGAGAAATTGTGTTCCACAGAACAAACCACACCTCACAGCTACTGCACAGGATTTTGATGTTCTTTTTGTAGTAACTAAATTTGCTTTTGTCCTAGCGTGTTACAGTCCTGTAGCACAAAAGTGAAAGAAATTTAACCCAACATCTGTGGCCAAAAGCTACATAAAATATGGTCAATTTCATTCATTCAGTGTGAAAAAGGGAGAATGGAAAACCAGTTTTCTGCAGAACAATGAAGTTCTTGTGCCTATAAGCTGCATGAAGCATAAATTACAGCAAAGTGTGAAAACTGGACTTTTAGAAGTACATTTATTTTCTGAAAACACCTCACAATTACCTGTAATCCAGCTACTTCGCTAAAAATCCAGTTGATGACATCCTTAAAATGGTTATTATTTTTCAGTGCCATAGATATAGCTGGTTATAACTACTACTAGCAAGCCCACTAATGTGTTTATAACTTTATTTAAATAGCATTGGTTGTTGCTGGAATGGTATTTTACACAGCTGGATGTAAACTTGTAAACCTCAAGGACTTCAGACTGCTTAAATAATATTTGATAGATATTCTGTAGGCTGCATTTTTTCTTCTTTTTTTTTTTTTTTTTTCTGCCATACTTTGCAAAATCCATCCTCTAGGCAGCTGCCATAGCTTTAAGCTACAGTTAGTAAACTTGTTCTCCTGACTAGGGCTATAGGATCTCACCTGAGGTTATGTCACCAGCATCTTTTATTGCAGATCCAATGTGCAGTAATATATGTTCTATCTATCTCAACACTGAAACAATGAGAGTTGGATGAATATCAATTCAATCATTTGCTTGAGCTACTTTGTTTAAACATCAACACTTGTGGGTGATCTTTTTCAGAGTTTGCTTGGGCTATGCGTGTATTTTGGATGTGAAAAATTGTTCTGGAAATCAGGCAGCAAATATTCATGAGAACGCAGGGTTCTTTTCTTTTTTTTTTTTTTTTTTTGAGATTTCATTTCTAGTAGGCTAATTTTACCCCAAATATTCAGAAATGCATTTAAAATAACAAGGACAAATTTTAGCCAGACTTGAAGCTTTAACACTATAGATTAAGCGTAGGTAAAGATTAAGACACTTGTTTATATATTATCCAAGACAGCATGTCAGGACTAGGGACTGAAAGAAAGTCTGTGCAGCATTGAGAGGAAAGAAAGAAGTATTGTATTTTTGGGACTACTGAGAGCTATATATCATTAACGTCTAAGGTGAACATAAGTAGATGAAGTAGTGGCCTGTCAGACAAATGTATGCAATAAATGCTGCTACAAGGTCATGAAAGAGTAATCTAGGTCTAGCACCTACTGCAGATATAGCAAAGAAGCTCTAATCAAAGCAAGAGATCAAGCCAAACTATATTAACTCTTTCCTAGCCAGCAAGTAAAATTGCTCTCATACAATCTTTCTGCCAAACGTGTCTAATGTAGATGTAAAGAAGTCATAGGCTATAAGATAAATTACTTTTCAGAAGGGCTAGGATGTGATCTAAACATTTATACAAAAAACACACACGAAAGGGTGCTACATACTACAAAGTACAGATATATATTTATTTTGCAGATGAGCTAAATATTTTTGCCTTTTCTTAAAACCACAAAGAGACACATAAAGTTAGCTGATTTTGACTTGCATGAGAAAGCTGTTTACTCTAGAGTCTAGGCAACTTAGCCAAGCCAAAAATCTGAATCCTATTTAGAAAGCAAACAGCAGACCAAATATATCATTAGCTGAGGAAGCATTCTAGCTGCTTAACCAAGTCAAAAAATAACCTCTTTAAACTTGAAACAAAAACATATTAATATA
This sequence comes from Nestor notabilis, assembly GCF_000696875.1. NCBI lineage: Eukaryota > Metazoa > Chordata > Aves > Psittaciformes > Psittacidae > Nestor > Nestor notabilis. Next base: position 7,660 of record NW_009922231.1, on the reverse strand, counting down.
GGAGTGTTATACAGAAAACATCCATTACATGGATCATACCAAATAAACCACTGTATAGTCCTCAGAGGTCCCAGTATTCATAGCTAAGTTAAAACAGGGATATTAAGATTCTGAAAACGTGTTCTGACTAGTCTGATTCGAACAGATTAAATCAGATGCAAATAGCTTTTCACACTGTTGGCAAGGAAAACTTATGGTAGCCAACTATGTTGAACATCGAAGGACAAGTAAGTGTTCTTTATTTGAAATAAAAATTAAAAGTATCTTCCTCTTAACCTCTAAACACACAAAACCTTCATTGTGGCTTCATATCTTACAAAAGCCTGGTCTTTTCAGACCAAGTGATTTTTATTTTTTTTCTCCAGAGTAAATCTGTTATCTTACACACAGACTGAATGCTACAACCATTAGGTTGTAGAATAGATTTCAGGCATCACCTCTTTCTGAGATAATTTCTCTTATGTCTGAGAAAATTCCCGATGAAAACTTCCTGAAACATAATGTATTTCACACAAGTTACTGCTTACTAGTATTCCACCTAGCTCTGTTAATGATGGCATACTAGTAAAAAAAAAGTCAGGGATCAAAAATAAGTATGAAATAATTCATTACAGCCCACTTACTCTTACTACTAATGTAATATATTCTCTTATCAGAAAATAGAAAAACAAAACAAAACAAAACACCATCACCACCATTTCCCAAAACCTGAAAACATTTTGGACTATACCAGAAGGCCTTAAACTGACAAAAAGACAAAGAAGCATTCTCCAGGAACCATCTTGAGTCCACCTTTGCCAAGGATACAGTTACTGAACATCAAGTTAACCCTGTTATTCCAATATTCAAATATTAGGCTAGCTATATCCATGTATAAATTGTCTGGAATGATCCTTATCCACCATTTATCATTGTTTGAAACACTTAAGTTGCCACTTCTTATAGTTACCAAGATTCTTACCTCTTCATTTTGCCAGTCAATAAACCAATCTTTTCTAAACAGGAAAACTCTTAATAAATATAAGCAAAAACTGGATTTTCTGCACAACTAGCTGGCATATGAATTAGCACATAACTATGAAAACCAAAAATTTCCTAACATTAGAGCACACATAAATGTGTGAGTATTCTCAAAGCGAGTGAAAATGGTCACAGACATATCTGATCAGCACAACCATTAGATTTTTGAGCAAGTGTTCGCAAACACTGCATTTTGCTATTCAGCTACCTACATTTGTATGTCACATTGCCAAATGGTCATAATTTTACCTCTGAAGTAGTTTTCAGAGACAAATGGGGTAGCTATTGTTGTAGCTATGTTACAGGTATGAAAAGCAAATAAAACAGAAACAAACGTTATTTCCTTAAAAGTTATTATTTTTCTTAGGGATAACAATCACATACTAATATACATATATAGTACCTAATATATATACATAATGTATATTATATATAACATACACACACACATATATATAAGATCAAACACTTCGGGTTTTGTACATTATTAATGTGCTGAAATAAAACATACCAGTATTTCAAGTAACATACATATAGTTACGGTAATTTAAAATTCCACCTAGATTTACCTTCTTTTCTCCACAAATTACGTGTTCTCCACATCTGCTGGTTCTTAGCACAATCACAAACAAATCAAAATTACAATTTCACTTTAATTGCTATTGAAAAGAACTAAAATTTTTTTCCAAACCCAGCAGAAATTAAATATGGAGAACAGAAATCATCCTTTGGGATGGCAGTAAGACAACTGATAAAACAACTGGTAAAAGCTCCATTAATTTTTTAAATTTCTTCATTTCAAACTGTCACATATAAATTTAATGTGATTTAATGCAATAATATAGCAATACTATAACATTACCACCGTGGTGTGGAAAATAAACACATCTGAAGCAGATACCAGTTCAAAACTGAAACCTCTAAAGAGCTATTGCTGCAAAACATCAACACTAAATATTTAAATATTTTTGGAACTTTGGCAGTGTAGAAATTTTTGGTTTGTTTTTAATTTCTGGGCTTAGTTTGAATGAAGCTGACCTCAGTTTTCAAACCATTTCAATTCCAATGAAGCAACAAATCCTAAAAGAAAGGCATCTGTAAAAATGTACTTTCAACAAGATAGTGGCAACTCTACTATTCTTCCACATTCCTTAGTCAGAGTAGTTTCAATGAAGCACACCTTAAATTGCACAAGAATTTCTAAATTCTTAGATGGGTCATGTAATCTTTTGCTACAACTCTGAGCCCCTGGTTTAGGATTGAAAGCTAATACCTTGTAAAACAACAGGCATAGGATATAAGGTGGAAAGTTCTTCGTGTGCCCGTGCAAGTCCTAAACACAGAAGGGTATTTAGCATGGTCTTTTCACCACTTTGTTCAGGCAAGCAAATCACTCAAATCATGCCCGTTTTAGAAATGTTGCATTCCTTCTGCCTACACTTCCTCAGGACTGGTGACAGAATGCCGCACTCTTGTCCTAAAGATGCTTACTTGGTCTGCACTTCTACCAGAATCACTTGTGCAGTTGTTGCTATTTCTATTTTAGTAAAAGTAAATAATGAGCTTGCTAATAAGGCTCTTGGAAGGGCTAATTGCAGCTGGGTTGGAGGCTGTCAAATAGCAGAAGCTCTTCAAATGGACACATATGGAGCTGGGTTTCGGATAAAGATATCTCACAGCCATCAGCATGTAATCTTTTCTCCTTAATGTACCTTGCAGCCTGACAGCTGTGGTGCATGAATATTGAGAATGAAAAAGGGCACTCAGCCCTGTCATTCATCCTTTCCTTGTACACTACTTCCCTGAGACATACACAATCATAACTTGAATGACCCTAGTGTTTTCTGCATTTACAGCTTTGCCCTGTGGTGACTTCCCACATTTATTATTCGGCAACTAAAAAAAGTGTTTCTCATTGCCTTGCCTGAATTTTTTTTTCTTTCACTTCCTATTAGGCTAGCAACTCCCTCATCTGTAGCAAGCTGAACACAGTAACTTCAGGTTTAACTTTCAGAGTGGCATTACGTTTTCATTCTTTTTAATACTGGGTTTTTTAGATGTTCTATCTTGTTGCTTTAAGTTGTTCTTAAAGGAGCTGTCAATCAGCCAATTTACCTTTCTACTGTCTAGGTCCACACAGCAATTGCAAATAATACATAAAGAAAAAAGCAGAAAGAAAATCCCTTTAGAAAAAACAGCACTTCAAAGCATTGAATCACCTTCCTAGATCTTAAATATGCACAGAACTACAATATATTTCAACTTGAGTTAAATGCAGGGGCACAAGCTTGTCCTTAGATTTCTAAGCAGCTTCAATATAAGACTCTCACTTAGACATCTATAGCTCAGAATATGGGTCATAAACTCATTCAGTATTTTCATCTTTGAAAATGTCCTGTTAAAATTCCAATAGTCCTAGGAAAAAAGTTGTTTGCCCTTATGACAGCCAGCACTGACCTCTTATTCATTAAAAAGGAAATAAAATCTTTTTTTAATCAGAATCAAATTATTACCCTGTTTATCTGATTTGATTCTACAGTCCTTAAATGCAACAAATGTTAATAATTAAGGCGCTTTCTGACTTCAGGCTTGGCAGCATTTTCAGTTTACTGGTTTCAGAAGATTTCAGAAGATTTCAGATCTTGGAAATACTATGTGTAATCTTCAGCATTCCTTTTTAATTTTAAATTTAGTAATTTATTTTGGGTTACATATAAAAAACCAGAAAAGATATTGTCTTTACAAATTAAAGTGCATTAAAATGTTTTGTTGCTGTTAAATACATTTCTGTTTTCAGTTCTATTACTCAAGGATCAAAATGGCAAAAGAAAAACCCCACCCCAAAGTCTTATGAAATCCATAATTTTAACAAAATTCAGTAAAAAAAAACCCCAAACAAATAAACAAGAAAAGAAATCTCAATAATAGACTGAGGAAGATATTGCTGCAATAGACTTTTCCCCCTTTCATTATCAATATTCAGTACTTTGATTTTCGCTAGAAAAATAACATTCTCAGAAGCTAAAAAAAAAAACCAACCCCAGATAGAGAAAAAACACATAAAATTGCAGCAAGCTGTTAGCCTAAAATATTAACCTATAACATAAAAACAGAATATTACCATATTGGAATATACACTGTTTTAATTTTTTGATAAATTATGTTAGTCTCCCTTTTTACTGTTTTACTTCATTCAGGAAGTAATGTAAGCAGTTCTCAGGTTCAAGTGTTTGTTTCAACCCAAAGCAAAATAAGTCAAGTCTTTATAAGCTTACAAAATTTCTAAGGTAGAACATGATCAGAATCAAAATTTTCTGGTTTTAAATTTTTTTAAGATAACAGACAGGTATTCATATACTGTAGAGTAGCAGGATGGTAGAATAGAAAAGAAACTAATTATCATTGTATTCCAGTTCTGGACATAATTGATGTTTCCATGTCCTTCTAGCCAAAATACTTGTACTCCCCCTCCAGTATAAACAGGACTTACACCTTTGACACATAAATAGAACCCAAATATTCACAGCTTCTCATGGAAGTCTGATGAAGACCTCTTAGTTTCTATGAGGCAAAAAAAAAAATCATGAAGTATACTTTGAGCACAGAGACAGTCACAATCCTCCTGTTAGAGACTCTCCTACCATGTTTTCAGATTTTTACAGGCAGAGTGGCCCTGGAGAAAGCACGTCTCCTGGAAAACAGGTTGCAGAGGTATGACTTCAAGGAGGACCCAGTAATTGCATACAGAGTTTTGCTGTTTTTTAAAATCCATTCAAAGATGATGATTAGTCAGGAGAGACCAGAACTGGGGAAGTTGAGGGGAGGCGTTACTTCTGAGGCGTGACAGCTGTATGGAGGGACTAACACCTCTAACATCTCAAAAAGCTACTAAATAATGTTGTTTGATTTGTAGAACATGTTCTTTAGGACTGTTACAAGAAATCATGTATCCTTTCTTCACTATCCTGTAAAAAGACAAAATCCTTTAAGAGAAATTATTTGACCTGTTATATTGAATAAAAAGTACTACAGGTTTCCCAATTCCATTATGTGTAACTCTGGGTGAATGCTGATTTTAACTTGAAGTCATTCAGTTATATTACAAATAAATAAAGGATTTTCGTATAACTGATGAATAAAGGATTGCAAGTATAATTTCAAGAAAAATTGCTACCACCAAAAATTTTACTTTAGTAAACATTAACGTTTCATAGAATCTTCTTACATGATCAGATTAGCCACAATCCACATAACTTTGCATTTTTACGTTCATTCAAGTAGATTAGATACTGTGGTTGAAATGATAAAACAATATACCTAGGCAGTCCAAAGGTTACATCAGTCATAGTAGGTTGAGTAAACTGGCCAGCAGCACAACTAGAAGACACATTGAAAGGACAGAGTCAGAGCAGTGAAGAAATCTTGCCTCCAGTGAAATCTGAGTTAACTTTTTGGAGATGCCTTCTCTGCTTGCGTATGGTCAGGAGTTTCTTAAAATTTGAGGCATGATTGCATACCAAGTATAAAATCATTTACATAATATTGAGGCCTGAGATTAATATTGCATGTTAGCAGAATGATATGGTTAATAAAAACCTAAATACTGTGTGATTTTCTAAACAAAACTTGAAAAAAGGTCTTGCTCTTAGTTTTTTTCAAATTACTGAAAATATTTCCTTCATGCTGCCGACTGCAAGCAACACTGGGCTTTGTGTAATTTTGTCCTTGCCGTTGCTAGATTCAGGGACAAAGAAATACATTTTTTTTCTCAGGCTTATTATCATACATAGGAAAAACATAAAAATGCTTTGTTCTTGCTACTGCCATGTGGACAAAGATGAATGCATTTTTTTGCTAGCTTTGCTGCTGTTGCCAAGCAGAGATGAATATTATCATATCTTTTTTGTTTTGCTTAACAAAATCCTGCCCCAAGATGAAGCCAAGGCCAAGGGCAGACAAATATTTCATATGGGAAAGAAAGATAAGTGAATGTTCACCATAAGGATGTTTGCTTCTGCATGGAAATGCTAGTGAGAATCATGTGAAGAAAACAAGTGTGTTTACATCTTTTTGATTCTCTCTTTAATAAAGCATTCTCATTAGGAGCACCGGAGACATTTTCCACTATCTGGAAGC